>NC_053428.1:77364940-77504115 GCF_007990345.1 Gossypium hirsutum
TCTTCACTACGAATCAATTTCTCATTTACAGACTTCAAATGTGTTGTATTTGATCTCATTTGAAACTAGACTCATTAAGGAGTCTAAGCATAGAAATTTTATCTTATAATCATTTTTGTACAATTTATAATGATTTCCTAAAAACAGAACAGGGAATCTAGTAGTCATTTTGACTCAGCCCCACAATACTTCAAATATCTCAAGATCGGTAACTCTTTTGTTTTTATAGTTTCTTTTGTAAGAAAATAGACTCTTCAAGCTTTAATGGCATAATTCACTCAGCTTCTAATTCAACTCCTACAAATTATGGCGATTTTCCAAAATCACCTTACTGCTGCTGTCCCCAAACAGATTATTACCAAATCAAATACTAACATTAGCATTTCACCTTAATAGCTAGCTTACCAAGCCTTAATTTAACATATTAATCTTTAACATATCTTTCACTTTTCATCAACAACTATCAAAAAGCTCAAGCACTCATCAATGGCAAAACACAAAATCATCATCAATCCACAAAATTGAACCATGGGTTTTTAGAACTCAAGTCAACTACTAAAACATGCATGCATCTCAAGAACAACATCAAACATACCTTAGTCTAGCAAACCACCATAGCCGATTTTCTCAAGCTCTTCCCCTTCCTTTCTTTCCTCTATTCGGCCAAAGGTGTTCAAGAATGAACACATTTTTTTTTTTGTTTTCTTTCCTCAACTCACGGCAACAAGGGGGGGTATGGATGAGACCATTTTTTTCATCACCCTTCCTTTTCATTGTTTAATTATCATGCTCTTTATTTTATTTTTCTTAGCATACATCACTAGCATAACATGTTGGTGACATGTTTCCCCCCATAGCATGGCCAGCCACTATGCTTTAATTTGGCTAATTTGACATGCAAGTCAAACACTTTCCCACATATATTAATGGGCCACTTGAACACTTGCCTAGCATATTTCTAAATTGTCTCACATAAGTCCCTACTAATAAATTCCACATACACTGACCAAATTAAAGTATGGAACCATCACACAAGCATTTACGCACATCATAAACACAGAATATAATCTTTAATTATTTATAAGACTCGGTTTTGTGGTCCCGAAACCACTTCCCGACTAGGGTCAATTTTGGGCTGTCACAAGAACCTATTCTACAATTTTCCCTTTTCCTCGGTTTAAGTCTTTCTGGCTCGGTTCTTGATCTATATAATAAATAATTCCAATCCATTAATTTTATATACATTTTTCTTTCAAAGTAATGCATATGACCTTTATCTTTTCATTAATTACACTTTTCCCCACACTTTTATATTATTTACAATTAAGATCCTACCCTAAAAATTCCAAAATTATCAAAATATTAAACTACCATAAGTTAGTTGAATTTTCACCTTAACATAGTCAGCCCACATATATTAAAATTCACATAAATTATTTATTATTTATAATGTTTAATCAATATAGTCCTTTAACCTAAACTAGCAAAAATTACTTTACAATTTCATTATAAACAACAACCACTTTAAATCAAAGCTTTAACATCATAAATAACAAGTGTTCATCAATGGAAACATTCAAAACCTTTAACAGTTTCAAAAATGAAGGTATGGGTTAGCTGGACCTAGTTGCAACGATCTAAAAAACATAAAAATGACAAGAAACAGAATCAAAACAAGTTTACATGCAAGGGAACTATGATGGTCGAACTTAGAGCTCCAAAAATGGTGTCTTTCCTTTTAATTTTTGGTGGAAGAAAACATGAAAGAGATGTTACCATATTATATTTTAATGAATCTTTATCTTATTATTATTTAATTACAATTTTACCCTTTTTATTTAACACATATTTAACCAATTCTTATGCAAAACCGTCCACTTAACTTTACTAGGGTCTAATTACCACATAAGTCCTACTTTTAATAGTTAAACAACTTATTCCATACAATTCAATTATGATATGATTTTCTTCCATTTTTACAATTTAATCCTTTTCCCTAAACTAACAAGGTAAACCTTAAAATTTCATCATCAAAATTTAATACAGCTTTAATGTAACTCTATAAATAATTCTTCAATAATAACCATGATCTCAAAAATCGAAATTATGGTCCCTAAACCACTATTTTTGTCACCGCTAAAAAAGGGGATATTAGACACCCCATGCATGTGATATGGTCATTTTAACGCATATTTATCACTTATCACATTTTTCTCATTTTCATGCTCATAATTCATTATCTTGATTTTCACATATGCATGTATCATGCTCATATTTCCACATATCACATAGTTTCGCTTTAGCATGCTTTAAAATACATAATATGTGTTAGAACATGGATCTTATTATATACATTCAAATATCACATTTTAGATTATTGCATATTAAACTAGCCATAAATCACATAACATAAAGTTAAGATCAACATTTCACGCATCACATATCACAAATCATGGAATTTTCACAACACTTAATAGTTTAGGTCACTTGATTTCCTCTTCAATTGAGTTTTTCAACTCCACACGAGTACTTAAGGTATTGACACATTAACTAATTAAATAATATCTTAATTAAATACTAATATTAAACTTCACTTAAAATGAGAGTTAGATCCCACACCTTAATATAGATCTAAATCGTTTGCTCCTTTGTAGAAGTTTCGTTTAGGTATAGTCTTGATTGCAAATCTAAACACAAGATTAACCCATTTTAGTCATTGTTTATTCGAATAACATGGCTTTTAATAAGGTCTTTAATGTGAAAATCTCACCAATACTGACCTTCGATTCAAATGCTCAGATTCGTTACTTTTGCAATATTTTACTATTGATTTCTTGGAGGATTGTTAATGTGTCCTTCATGTTAACACAAGATTGTATTAGTAATAATGATTTTCAAAATAATAAAAATAAAATAAAAATTATTTAGGCCCTATACCATTCGGCCATGTCACAAAATTTTAAGACAAAGGATTCTCAATCCCAAAACTTCACATACACTTATTTTGTTACGAGATGATCAAAGGAACGAAAATGGAACGAAAACGATGGTTGTATAATCTAAAATAATTGAATAAAAGAAAAGAAAATATGTGTTTTAGTCACTAGGTTTAATGAGAAAAGAAAAAGAAAACTAAATGGAAGAAATTGGTCACCGACGGCGTCGGCTCGGGCGTGGTTCAACTATGGGGGTGTGGTTCTACTATGGTGGTGAGGAAAACAAGTAGGAATGAGGGTTTAATCACTTTTAATTGAAAGAGAGGAGAAAAAAGGAAGAAGAGAAGAAAATTGATAGAAGAGAATGTGACTTGCGGTGGTTGTGGTGGTGGACACAATGGCTCACAGTGGTGCACGGTGGAAGAGGAGAGGGGAAATAAAAAGGAAAAGAGAGGGAATGTTGGTTTTGGACGGTGGTGAGGCGGTGGTGAAATAAACTCACAATGGTGGAAAGAAGAGGGTGGTGGTTGTGGTGGCTAAAAAGAAAGAAAATGAGAGTACAGAGTAGAGGAGGAAGAAAAAGAAGAAAGTGATGGGAAATGGGGTATATGGCTAGCCAGTGGGTGTTTTGGTGGTCAACACAAGCAGTTTTGGTAAGGATGAGGTATGGGAAGATGATGGAACATAGGAGTAATAAGGAGGATATGTTTCTCCTAAAAAAGCAAGTTTGACTTGATAATGGAGAAAAGGACTCCTCCCTATATGGAAACATAGGTGGACGACAAGGCTAGCTAGCACATGCTAAAAATGTTCAAAAATTAAATAAAAAAATATGTCCACATAGGGGTTCGAACTAGGGACCTCAAAGATAGCTAAGAAGCAAGGGTTCCTACCACTCAGCCACAACACTTCCTTATTTTCAAATTGCGCGATTATTTTTAAAACATGGGAGCTGATAGATTCACCCTTTTAACTACATTAAATTAGTTAAGAAAATGGGATCTAACAAATACAATAATTTTCGTTATGTTTTAGTTAGGTTTCTTTAGTTTTACTTAATGTGCACATCGAGTCTTTTATTGACCTTAATAGCTGAACGAGGCCTAAGGGAGAGCTAACGTACTTCGTGAGTGTGTAGGAGACCATTAGAAGGCATTTCAGGCCAATACTGGATGCTAAGTTGCTATATAGGAGATCCAATATCGTAACATAGAGAGCAGAATAGAGAAAGTGAGAAACTACCTTCAATGTCGTGACACAGGTTGAGGACCTATGTCACAACATACCCCTACAGAGGGCTACAGAGGAGCTTACTGGTTCCTTTATCACGACATAGGTCCTGATGTCTCGTGACATCGACTCTATGATGAGAATAAAACATGAAGTAAGGGTGTTTTAATTTGCAAAATCAAACTTAAAGCTCGGGAACATCAGCTAACCTAAGATTAATGACGACAGCTACCAGAAGGCTATAAATAGGCTTCTTTGAAACACATTATGGACAACATTCCATTATCTTAGATACCTTTCATAGATTTTTATATTTGTTTTCTTGTTTCTCATAGGTTTTCTATTTTTTTTCTTCAAGAGATCTAATTGTAAAGCAAGATCAACTTCTATGGATTGATATTATTCAATATCAATCAATCTTTCTAAAACTCTTTATTATGTTTCATTCCCCATGATCAATTTTTCCATTATTTCCATGTTGTTTATTAAAGCCATGAGGAGCTAATCCTTTTATGGGGGATTAGCAAGTGGAGGCATGTTCTCTTAACTGTTTTGTAGGGTTACTCAACGGATCAATTGTTTGTAAAAGAAAGCACGTGAAACAAACCTTAGGCCTGACATGTAACACCCCTAACCTGTATCCATTACTGAAACACGGTTATGGAGTATTACCAGAGTAAACAAATCAAATACAAAAATTTCACATATTTTAACATTCACAGCAAAAATTATTTAAAAAAGTCCCTTATTAGAGCCCTCGAGGCCTAAAATACATATTAGAATTGAATTGGGATTGAATCGAAAACTCAAAAAAATTTTCACGAAATTTTAAAATTTTCCCTAAATGCATGGCACACACACCCTTATGGTCAAGGGACACGCTCATGTGACCATAGGATACGCCCATGCTGCAGGTCGTGCCTGACCCTGTGTAACTCTTTAACTTGTGCCACACGGCCTGCCACTTGCTTATGTGTTAGACCTTGTGGTTAATTTAATTTTTACAAATTAGGTGCAGGTTTCACAGGGCCAAGACATACGCCAGGGTTCTAAGTCATGTAGCACACACTGTTAAGACACATGCCCATGTCTCTGCTCATTTGCAAAATTTTGAGCATTTTGTTTCTCAATTTTATGATGCAGGGAACACATAGCCAAACCACATGCCCATGTGCCAGGCCGTGTGGTACACATGGCCAAGACACACGCCCGTGTGTCTACCCGTGTGGATAAAATAAAGCCTTCTAGCTTTATTTCTTACCCAAATTGCCAACAACCTACATCAACACTTACATACATATATCAACCAATTCAAGACATAATAATCAACCAAAAACAAGTCTTTTGCACGACTTATTAATTCATTTGTTTATGTGATTTAACTTACTAATGACACAATTATAACTATAAATTTATGTTATCAAATATACCAATTTAAAACCATTCATCCATCAAACATGTCTAAGCCATATATAATTACATCAAAATATATTTTACACCAGCCATTCCAAAATGGGCTAAATGATATAGATCTAAAATGGGCTAAATGATAGTGTGATGATGCTCTGATCGATCTCCAACCTTTGCAAGCTCTCGAGCACTATAAAATAGAGAAAATAAAACCTAGTAAGAATTTAATGCTTAGTAAGCTTGTATAACAAGAATTAAACTTGCCCATTTACATTTATTCAAATAAGCATACAATAACATGATTCCCAACAAATTGGCAAATTTGCCTAATCATATACACTCAAACAAGTATGTTAGTCACATATTTCAGATATACATCAAATAAGCATAGATGAGTTCATCATGTTACAAACTTTCAAATATTTCGGGAACATTCGAGATAACAATCATTGAATCTCATAGATTCTCATTTTGGGAATTTATTCGTTGAACCATTAAAATTTTGATAGATACTCAGGTAGTACACACAAGGTGTACAAAATCGTAAACCGTCAACTTACAATCAAGGGTACCCGTTAGGGCACTTAATTAGGGAGCACACTCTCAAGCCATATATCAGGATGCTCAAATGAGCCATGTAACACCTCTAACCCGTATCCGTCACTGGAATAGGGTTACGAGGCATCACTGAACAATACATCACATTCTCATACATATATGCATTCAATATTATATACTATTCACAAACATTAACAATGTCCCTTAAAAGGTTTTACGAGACCTTAAATCATGCTTAGAAGTGGTTCGGGACTAAACTGATCACATATAAAAATTTTTGAATACTTAAAAAATTTTCACGAAATCACAGGTCACACACCCGTGTGAACAGGCCGTGTGCCTCACACGGCTACCAGATACCAGACACGTTCGTGTCACAGGCCGTATGAAAACAGGGCATACATTTTGACTTGTACTACACAGCCGACAACACGCCCGTGTGCCAACCCGTGTGCCACACACGGCCAGTAGACACGTTCGTGTGTCTAGACCGTGTCAAAATGTAGGGTATACTGACTTTAAATTGTAGGGTTCCCCAAGGGACACACAGCCGCGTAGCATGACCGTGTGTCGCACACGGCTAAGACACACGCCTGTGTCTCTGCCCATGTGGACAAAATAGGCTATTTGCAAAGCTAATTTGCCACCCTAATCACAAACATACATATCAACCAAAATAACACCATTTCAATACATCTTTAGGCAACCAAAAGCCTACCAATTCTTGCACATATCATACCATCTATTCATAACCATTTCTACTACTCAATTCCACAACTAAACATACCATTTCACTATGCCAAAAACATCAAACATACGTAACTACTAAATGCATTTATCCATCAATTTAATACCTATTTCATATTTTAACATATACCATGTGGTCATCTCAAATCAAACCACAATATGCTAGCTTCTAAGAATAAACACATCAATTACCAACTAACCAAATAAACAACCGTTTGGCAAACATACCAAAACAAGCCAACACTTAGAACATTATATACATCACATAATTAACTTATCAAACACAAAACTTAAACCAACTTAAATGGATATGAACCAATATTTACAAGTTGATCGCGTGATTCATGATAGGTTTTAAATATTTGTAATTACTTGTTCTTGAACTAACTATTATTGCAATGTAGGCAAGTGTACCTATTGAACAGTAGTATAGTTTTAGCAAGACCAGATTGTCGAACCCAAAGGAACTAAAAGTACTAGTAATGACTGTCTTTTTATTATCTAGCCTAAGAATAAAGAGGTTTTGTTTTAATTAACTAATTATCTAAACTAAGAACTCACAAAGGAAAGAATTGGGGAGTTGCCTTTGGCGAAAATCGATTGACTTAAGACAATACCTAAGGAAAAATCCATCTAAACTTTACTTGTTATTCTGGCTCCGAATTGGACGATTTATTCATTCAACTTGTTCCGTAGAGATCCCTAAGTTATGTTATTATCTCTATTCAAGACTAATATCGTCTAATCCCTAGATTGAATAACTGAGACAATTCTCTAATTAACACTCTAGGGTTGCATTAACTCGAAATAGATCCCCTTATTATGTTTCACCCTAATACGACAAATTCTTGTCATCCTATGTCTAAGCGCGCAATCAACTCCGCTTAATTATGATAAGTGTACTCTTAGACAGGGTCTATTCCTCCTCTGAATAAGAGCTTATCTTGAATCAGTATCCTGGGATATCAAAACAAGAATTAAGAACACATAATTAAGAACAAGTTAAATATTTATCATACGATTCAGAAAATAATAACAAGATTCGTCTTAGGTTTCATTCCCCTTAGGTGTTTAGGGGTTTTAGTTCATAACTAAATAAGAAAACATCTTAGAAGAATAAAGAATACAAAACATAAAGAAAACCCAAAACTCCTGAAGGGAAATTGAGGAGAGATCTTTAGTCGTGATGATGAATTCGGCTTCTGAGATGGATCAATCGGCTTCCTTGGAGTAATTCCTTACTCCCTAATCTCCATGTGTCCCCTTCTTCCTTCTCTAAGGTGTATTTATAGGCTTTGGAATGCCTAAAAGCCCTCAAAATTAGCCTTTTCCAAATTGGACTCAACTTGGGTTCGGCAAGGACACGCCTGTGGTACACGCCCGTGTTCAATTACTTTAGGCCGTGTTCGAGCCTGCCAAATTAACACGGTCGTGTGGTCTGCTCGTGTGAGGAGGTCCAGGCTGTGTTGATTTCGTACTTTGGCCTCTCGTTTCTTTCGCTCTCCTATGCTCTCCTAAGTATAAAACATGAAATTAAAGAATTAGGAGCATCGAATTCGCCAATTCTAGTGGGAAATCATCCATAAAATGCAGTAAACATGGGGTAAAAATATGTATAATTTACGGTTTATCAAATACCCCCACACTTAAGCATTTGCTTGTCCTCAAGAAAAATTCTCAACTCATAATCAAAATAAATTCTTCTCAACTTATAATTTCTATCGATAATATCTCACATTAATCCATAAGTAATCATGCATTGAGAATTCAACTAAAAGAACATAAAAGTTCCAAACATTCCAAGTTGAGCATTTTATTCATGCAAACATAGGTCTCTCCCCTCATCTAAGCAATTACCTTTGATTCAGAATATCACAGAGTTTTACATCATCACTAAAGATTCACTCAAATCACTCGAGGTGTTTAAGGATAATAAATGAAGCACTCAATAGTCAATAATGAAAAGTCATTACCATAGGTTTGCATGAAAATCAAATCTCCACCACTATAATTTAAGATGATACATTAATCAAAAGGTCTTTAGAGGGTTGTAATGAGGCTTGGTTAGGGGGTGCAGTCACAAGCTAAAAGAAAGGGTTAGAATCGAAGTTGAATTGAAAAATTGCCTAACTAGAAAAAGAGTTAATCTTCACTTGCGTACAACAGAGCTTCTTCTCAGAATATGGAATCACTAATAAATATAAATAGTTTTTTTAAGAACAAGTTAAATGACATAGACTAACAATTAAGAACAAAACATAGCTAAGCCATCCATTCAACTCAAATCTCGACAAAAATAGGGATTAATTTAGGGGATTTCAACAATAATGGGTTAAGGGTTAATATTAAAGGTAATACAAAGAATGGTTTGTTAGGCTCAATGGGGTTTGCTAGGGGGTTAATCGTGGAGGTAGGCTTTTCATGGCATGAGTTGGTTAATCTTAAGTGCCTTAATCATTTTGACATATCAAATCAAATGGTGTGGTCTCGACATACATAATCAAACAAGTTCTAGACTAACAATTCAATACTGACGCACTCAAAGCAATAATAAAACTGAGCATGAAAGAATTAATAGATGCTCAAAAGGCTCAAAAATCTCACAAAAATTATGGCTTTTTGATGTTTAAATCTTGTGAATCCCAACTCAAAGTAATACCTAAACCTTGGGGAAACAGCCTAAGATTTTAAATTCTTAAAAATTAACTCATCATGCTTGATTCTCTAATGTCTTAAAGTTTAAAAAATCAATGCATAATTGTTTATGTTTTAATTCAAGATATATCAATCAAAATCATAAATCAATTAAAATTTATCCTAAATATGATATGAAAGATTTTCAAGAGAACAAGGAAATCATTTAGGGATTTTTCTGATATTGAAATAAATACCCCCTACACTTAAGATGTACATTGCCCTTAATGTACAAAGATAGATATTAGAGTATAAAAATAAGATAGGGAGAGAAGTGAAACTTTCTGTATTAAGAATGGATGATATTCTTGGGTTGGCGAGATCGAGTATTGGGAATTAATCTGGATGTCAAGCATGATTCTGAATGATAAAAAGAGAGTGAGGGGAATAATCTTGGTAGTAGTCACAAAGATAAGCCTTGTTTAAAAGGAAAACAAATGAATCTTAAAAACTTAATGAAAGAAAAATAAAATAAAATAATTATTCTAATTTATCAAATGTGGCTCGGCCATGTTCATCGTAAATTAAGGGGTCATCACACAGCCTTCTGGCACGCCCGTGTGTATAGGTCGTGTGGTTATATGATCATGTTACACGACCATGTGTGATGTGATTCGCTTCTCCCACGGTCATGTAGCTTTGCACACACCCGTGTTATTTTGATAGTGTTGTCTACGGGTGCTAGACACGGGCGTGTGGCACACCCGTGTTCATTTGGCAGATTTAGCCACGGCCATGTCGCACAACTGTGGCATTTTGTCGCGGCCCTTGTTTGGGGAAATCTTTTACCTTGTTTCGCACGGTAGTATCGTACGGCTTTGTTTCCATCCGTGTTGGTCACACGGCCTTAAGCACGGTTGTGTGATCGGCCGTGTGGTGTTAGGAACCTGTGCTTCAAATACTCTGTTAGTGACCTAGATGTTTAAAACTTGAAATTTAAATAATTAAAAATTATTAGTACTCGAGTTGCCTCCCGAGAAGCGCTTGTTTATAGTCAAAGCTCAACTATTACCTTGTTGGTTTATTCAGGGCGGTTTGTGGAGTCGTAGCTCCTCTCCATTGTCTTTAAAATTCTCACCGTTATAAAGTTTGAGACGTTGTCCATTTACTTTGAAAGTACCATATAATGGGTGACTTACCTCTACCGTACCGAATGGAAAAATGCTGAGTACCGTAAGAGGGATTTCTTCATTAGGTGTGGTAGTGACAATGTGGGGATCTGCAGCATCTAATAAAACTTTATCTCCAACTTTAAGTTGATTTGGAGAGGTATCAAACTCGTCTTAGCATAGTTTTAGTTTATCGTGTGTTCTCAGTTTATGTGTTCGCCATTCATCTAGCTCTTCTATTTGCAGCCTTCGTTCTTCATGAATAGATCCTTTGTTATTGTTTGAGAGTGGCTCATGTACTTCCTTCAGACTTATCTCCTGCAAAGTGGGTTGTATCATGTGGTCAGTTTTAATAGGATGGTTTAGATGATCACCTTCAATTTCTGATGTGTTGTCAAAATTGCGAGCTTGAAGGGTGAGTGTTTCGTCTCCTACGCGAAGCGTGAGCTCACCTGTGCCAACATCAATAATTGTTTTAGCAGTTGCTAAAAAGGGTCTTCCTAGAATTAAAGGAGTGTTGCTATCCTCCTCTATGTCTAAAACAATGAAGTCAACAGGAAATATAAATTTATCAATTTTTACTAGCTCTTCAATAATACCCTTAGGAAATCTTATAGTTTTATCTGCTAGTTGAATGCTCATCCTAGTCTGTTTGGGTTTCCCGAGACCTAGTTGCTTTAACATTTTATAAGACATGACGTTGATACTAGCCCCTAAATCAGCTAATGCATTATTAACATCTAAACTACTAATTAAGCAAGGAATCGTAAGACTCCCTGGATCTTTTAGTTTGTTCAGTAGCTTATTTTTCAAAATAGCTGAGCACACTGCGTTTAGCTCCACATGTGACGCCTCGTCCAACTTCCGCTTATTTGCTAAAAGCTCTTTTAAGAATTTTATTGCATTTGGCATCTGCGATAGGGCTTTAATAAATGGTAAGTTAATATGTAATTTTTTTAAGAGTTTAAGGAATTTACCAAATTGTTCATCTGAGCGGTCTTTCCTTGTCTCGTTGGGGTATGGCACACGAGGTTTATATTTGACATTCACCGTTTTGTTTTTATTGTTATCTACCTCACCTTGACCACTGCTTACCATAGTTTCTTGCCTCGGTTCTGGTTTAGGCTAAACAAATCCTTCTTCATCTTGAATATTAATTGAGTTTAGTTGTTCCCTTGGGTTGGGTTCAGTATTACTTGGCAAGCTACCTTGTGGTCGTTCGAAAATTAGTTTGGAAAGCTGGCCTATCTGAGTTTCGAGCCCTTGGATCGACGCTTGTTGATTTTTAAGTGCTATCCCGGTGTTCTGGAAATGAGTTTCTGACACCAAAATAAACTTTGAGAGCGTCTCTTCAAGGTTTGGCTTCTTTTTCTGTTGGTAGGGTAGTTGTTGGTAGCCTGGAGGATGTTGTGGTCTTTGATTTCCTTGACCACCTCACGAGAAATTGGGGTGGTTCCTCCAACCTGCATTATAAGTGTTACTATATGGATTATTTTGAGGTCGAGGATTATTACCCATGTAGTTTAATTGCTCGTTATCCATGTTGTGGCCATAAGGTTGGTATTTCAAATGGTTTGTTCCACCTCCACTTGCTTCACACTGCATTACTGGGTGAACCTGTGAAGAACTAAGAAAACCATCAATCTTTTTATTTAAGAGTTCTACCTGATTAGAGAGCATGGTGACTGAATCGAAGTTATAAACGCCAGCTATTTTCATTGGCTTTGTCCTCATGACTTGCCATTGACAGTTATTCAGTGACATCTCCTCTATAAACTCATAGACATCTTCCGGTGTTTTATTGTTGATGGTTCCACCAACAGCTGCATCAACCATTTGTCGAGTTAAAGGATTCAGAGCATTGTGAAATGTTTGTACTTGGAGCCAAAGTGGTAACCTATGGTGGGGGCATCTTCTCAAAAGGTCCTTGTATCTCTCCCATGCATCGTAGAGTGTTTCTAAATCCATCTACACAAAAGAAAATATATCATTACGTAATTTAGCCGTTTTAGCCGGCGAAAAATATTTTAGTAAAAATTTTTCGGTCATTTGTTCCCAAGTATTAATTGACCCTCGTGGTAATGAGTTCAACCACTATTTAGCTTTATTCCTCAATGAAAAGGGAAACAACTGAAGAAGTATGGAATCATCAGAAACGCCATTAATTTTAAATGTATCGCACAGTTCTAAAAAGTTGGCTAAATGAGTGTTGGGATCCTCATCCTGCAAACCATCAAACTAAACAAATTGTTGTATCATTTGAATAGTGTTAGGTTTTAATTCAAAAGTATTTGTAGCTACAACAAGTCTAACTATGCTCGATTTAGTTCCTGTTAAAGAAGGTTTAGCATAATCATACATAGTGCGTGGAGTAGGATTTTGATTAACCGCGATTGCAGGAGGTAGCTGATTGCCTTGGTTTCTCTTCGATTGGGGGTTGAGTATCGTCTTCTTGCTCGTTATCCGTGTATCTTAAGCTTGGCCTTATTTCTCTTTGGTTTCTACGAACTGTACGATCGACTTCTTCATCAAAAAGTAGTGGCCCTGACGGGTTTCTTCTAGTCATAAACTATAAGAACTTCCTAAGAGAAGAAAAAAGTAAATAAGTAAGTAAAGAAAAAAGTAAATAAGTAAGTAATAATAATATAAAATTAAATTGCAAAATGGATAAAGTAATAAAAATTGAGCATTCCTAATATTGTAGTTCCTCGAAAACGGCGCCAAAAACTTGATCGCGTGATTTCGTGATAGGTTTTAAATATTTATAATTACTCGTTCTTGAACTAACTATTATTGCGATGTAGGCAAGTGTACCTATCGAACAGTAGTATAGTTTTAGCAAGACAGGATTGTCAACCCCAAAGGAACTAGAAGTACGAGTAATGACTGTCTTTTTATTGTCTAGCCTAAGAATAAAGAGGTTTTGTTTTAATTAACTAATTATCTAAACTATGAACTCACAAAGAAAAGAATTGGGGAATTGCTTTTGGGGGAAATCGATTGACTTAAGACAATACCTAAGTAAAAATCCACCTAGACTTTACTTGTTATTCTGGCTCCGAATCGGACAATTTATTCATTCAACTTGTTCTGTAGAGACCCCTAAGTTATGTTATTATCCCTATTTAAGACTAATAACGTCTAATCCCTAGATTGAATAACCGAGAGTTTTCTGTAATTAACACTCTAGGGTTGCATTAACTCGATCTATGGATCCCTTTATTAGGTTTCACCCTAATTCGGCAAAATCTTGTCACCCTATGTCTAGGCGCACAATCAACTCCGCTTAATTATGACAAATGTACTCTTATACAAGGTCTATTCCTCCTCTGAATAAGAGCTTGTCTTGAATCAGTATCGTGGGATATCAAAACAAGAATTAAGAACAAGTTAAATATTTATCATACGATTCAGAAAATAATAACAATATTCGTCTTAGGTTTCATTCCCTTTAGGTATTTAAGGGTTTTACTTCATAACTAAATAAGAAAACATCTCAGAGGAATAAATAATACAAAACATAAAGAAAAACCAAAACTCCTGAAGGGAAATTGAGGAGAGATCTTCAGTCTTGATGATGAATCCAGCTTCTGAGATGGATCAATCGGCTTCCTTGGAGTAATTCCTTACTCCCTTATCTCCGTGTGTCCCCTTCTTCCTTCTCTAGAGTGTATTTATAGGCTTTGGAATGCCTAAAAGCCCTCAAAATTATCCTTTTCTGAGTTGGACTCAACTTGGACTCGGTAGGGACACGCCCGTGGCACACGCCTGTGTTCGATTACTTCAGGCTGTGTTCGAGCCTGCCAAATTGACACGGTCGTGTGGTCTGCCCATGTGAGGAGGTCCAGGCTGTGTTGATTTCATACTTTGGCCCATTTTCTCCATTTTTGGCTCATTTCTCGTTCCTTTCGCTCTTCTATGCTCTCCTAAGTATAAAACATGAAATTAAAGCATTAGGAGCATCGAATTCACCAATTCTAATGGGAAATCATCCATAAAATGCATTAAAAATGGGGTAAAAATATGTATAACTTACAGTTTATCACAAGCCAAATCATATGGCTAAATTTACAACTCAAAACATATCAATATGACACTAGTCTATACATGCCATATACCATATATATACAAAGCTTCCAAAAATACCAACAAGATAATCGATAGTCCGATGACGATTCCAGACAATCCCAGAGTTCAAGCTAGCTTCGATGATCTATAAAAACAAAGAATGAACACACAAAGTAAGCTTTAAAAGCTTAGTTAGCCATAAAAAAAAGCTATCATATAAATCACTGCATTTACACCACTAGGCCAAGTACAAGTAAACATACATATATAAACACCAACCTTTCTCTTTGAATACATATTCATTGCATCATGTAACTCATCACTTACTTCACTTTTCAATACTCATGGAAACTTCATATGTACCTGAGTCGTTTAGCTCGTCAACACATTCTTTCTTGACTTATCTTTGCCCGTTGAACCATTCAGAATCGTTAAGGATACGCGAAAATCACATAAGCTCGTAATTTGGATATCCCAAATATGGTCTTACATGTTATCTCAGAACGATGCCACTGCCCCAGACAGGGTCCCACACGAAATTAATTAACATTGCCAATGTCCTAGACATGGTCTTACATGTAATATCGACACAATGACAATGTCCCAGACATGGTTTTACATGTAAACACATCTCGATAACCTAATGTCATGACATCCGTATCTTATACTATATCTAAGGTTCGTACGGGAATTTCGAATATCGTAACTCTGTCGTTTCTTGCTCGTAATTGTTCATTCAATATTTATAACATTCCAATGAATAATATACACATATAATCTAGTTTAAATGCATTCATTTGTATATGAACTTACCTCGTAGTCGGAATAAACGGATGGGTCGACTATTCGATAACTTTTGTTTTCCCCTGATCTAAATCTGATTTCTTTCGTTCTTAATCTATATACATTCAAAATTAACCCTTTTATTCATAAATTCATTCAATTTCATCCAGAGCAGATAATTTAGGTATTTTTCCACTTTAGCCCCTAAAGTTACACATTTATTCAATTTAGTCCCCATTTCATAAATACACAAAATTAACAAAATTTCCTTATACACATGCTTGGACGAATATTCCCTTACTTCATATAAGCCTATATATTTCATTTATTTCACAATTTAACCACACATTTTACACTTTTCACAATTTAATCCTTTTTATGCAATTTCACTAAAAATCACTTTACAAAACATGATAATCTATCAATAAATATTTATTTTCCATCATCAAACATTCAAGAACTCAAGCATTCATCAATGGAAACTTTCAAAATCATTAACACTTTCAAAAATTGAAGCATGGGCTAGCTAGAACACGAAGCAACGGTCACAAAAACATAGAAATAATAAAAAAACCGAGCTCAAAACATACCTTAATCAAGCTAAATAAGTGCTGAATGGTTTAAGCTTTCTAAGCCCTATTCTTTTCTCTATTTTTGGTTAAGAAGATGGACAAAATGAATATTATTTTTTTTATTTTAATTAATTATTAACTTAATAATCAATTTCCAATTTATCCTTAACGAATAACCTTTAAAAACTTATAATCCATGTCCATAAATGTCCATTATCACATTAAATGGTCTAATATCAACATAAGGACCTCTCGTTAAATGCCTCATAGCAAATAGACACTTTTAACATATAGAATGCAACTTTTTCATTTTATGCGATTTAGTCATTTGGTCAAATTAACCATTTAAACGATAAAATTTACACACAAAACTTTCACACATACATATTCATATACTATATACACCAAAAATAATATTAAAATAATTTTTCGGCCTCAAATTTGTGGTCCTGAAACCACTGTTCCAATTTAATGAAAAACAGGTTGTTACAACTCTCCCCCTAGGGATTTTCATCCCCGAATATCTTACCAGTGAATAGGTTCGGATATTTTTTTCTCATAGCATCCTCGGGCTCCCACGTAGCTTCTTCGACCCTGTGTCGATGGCATAATACTTTTACTAATGCGATTTTCTTACTTCTCAACTCTTTAATCTTACGAGCTAGAATTCAAATCGGTTCTTCTTCGTAAGTCATATCAGATTGAATCTTAATCTCAGAGGGAATAATCACATGCTAGGTATTTGATTTGTATCATCGAAGCATCGATACGTGAAATACATTATGAATCTTTTCTAACTCAGGTGGCAACACAATCTATAATCAACCGACTCATACACTTGATAATCTCATACGACCTGATGAATCTCGGACTTAACTTGCCTTTTCTGCCGAATCTAAGTATTTTCTTCCACAGAGACACTTTCAAAAACACTCTGTCCCTGATCTAAAACTCAATATCTTTTCATTTCAAACCTGCCTACGATTTCTGATGATCTGACGCTACTTTCAAATTTTCACGAATCACTTTCAATTTCTATTCCGTCTCTTTAATCAAATCAACCCCGTAAATCTTATTCTCGCTGAGCTCAGTCCAATACAAAGGTGTTCTACATTTACAACTGTACAATATTTCGTAAGGTGCTATTTTTATACTTGTTTGAAAGCTGTTATTATATGTAAATTCAATTAATGGAAAGTATCGTTCCCATGTACCTTCAAACTCAATAATACAACATCTCAACATATCCTCGAGTATCTGAATAATCCGCTCGGATTGACCATCCGTCTATGGGTGAAAAGTGGTACTAAAATGTAGCTTCGTATCTAAAGCATCTTACAGTTTCTTCCAAAACCACGATGTAAATCTTAGATCTCTATCCGAAATAATAGAAATAGATACTCCTTGCAATCTTACAATCTGAGAAATATACAACTCAGCAAGTTTATCAAGTGAATAATCCATACTCACAGGAATGAAATGAGTTGATTTTGTCAGTCTATCAACAACCACCCATATCATATCTTTCTTATTCGGAGATAAGGGCAAACCTGATACAAAATCCATCGTGATTCTATTCCATTTCCACTCAGGAATCATAATCGGCTGAAGTAACCCAGACGGTACCTGATGTTCAGCTTTGACTTGCTGACAGATTAAACATTTCAAAATGAATTCAGAGATATTATGCCTCATACCAGTCCACCAGTAAAGTTGTTTTAGATCATTATACATTTCCGTACTTCCCGAATGAAAAGACAAATGACTACTATGTGCTTCATTAAAATCATCTGAATCAACTCTGAGTTTCTTGGAACACATATTCAGCCTCTGAATCTTAAACAATCATCAGAATTAATTTGAACTGCTAATCAGGGTTTGAATCACATTGAGCCCATTTTGCTAACAATTTATTATCAACTTTCTGAGCTTCACAGATCTGCTGTACAAACAACGATCTTGTTTTCAATTCAGCTACTATCGAACCATCATTACACAAAGCTATTTAAGTGTTCATCGCATGCAAAGCGAATAGGGATTGTTGAATCAAAGCATTACCAACAACATTAGCCTTTCCCGGATGGTAGTCAATTACTAACTTATATCTTTCAACAATTCCAACCATCTTCGTTGCCGCAAATTCAGATATTTTTGAGTCATCTAATATTTAAGCTTTTGTGATTAGAATAAACGTGACATTTCACACCGAACAAATAGTGGTGCCAAATCTTCAATGCGAACACTATAGTTGCTAATTCCAAATTGTGCTTGGATAATTCTTTTCATGTGGCTTTAATTGTCTCGAGGCATAAGCTATGACTTTGCTTTCCTGCATCAAAACACAACCCAGACCATTCAACGATGCATCATTATAAATTATGAATTCTTTACCCGGTTCTGGTTGAACTAACATTGGAGCTTCGGTCAAAAAGGCTTTCAACTGATCAAAACTTTTCTGACACTTTTCTAACCACTTGAACTTAACATCTTTCCGTAGCAGTCTCATCATCGGGGTTGCAATCATAGAGAAACCTTTTACGAATCGTCTGTAATAACCAGCAAGTCCTAGAAAACTTCAGACTTCAGATACATTTATTAGAGGCTTCCAATTTATTATTGTAAAAATCTTACTCGGATCTACTCAAATACCCGACTGGCACATTATGCCTCAAAAAACCAACTTCTCGTAACCAAAACTCACATTTACTGAACTTTGCAAAAAGCTGTTTACCTCGCAAAGTCTGTAGCACTATTCTTAAATTTTCAGCATGCTCAAATTCATCTCGTGAATAAATCAAAATGTCATCTATATTCACAATAACAAATCTGTCCAAATACGATCTAAAAATATGATTCATTAGGTCCATAAAAACAATAGGTGCATTCGTTAGTCTGAAAGGCATAACTAAAAACTCATAATGTCTGTACCTCGATTGAAAAGCAGTTTTCGACACATCAGAGTCTTTAACTCTCAACTGATAGTAACTTGATCTCAAATCTATTTTTGAAAACACTGTAGCCCCTTTCAACTAATCATCTATTCGTGGAAGAGGGTATTTATTCTTGATGGTCACTTTATTAAGCTGTCGATAGTCGATGCACATTCTCATAATTCCGAATTTCATTTTCACAAACAAAACTGGTGCACCCCAGGGAGAATAACTCGATCGTTCGAAACTTCTATCAGTCAACACTTGCAACTAAGCTTTCAACTCTTTCAATTCGATTAGTGCCATTCTGTACGGAGCTATCGATATCTTAGTTGTTCCCAGTACTAACTCAATACCAAATTCAACCTCTCGAATTGATGATAAACCCTGTAACTCTTCAGAAAACACATCTAGGTAGTGACACACAACTAGCACTGATTCGATCTTTTTTTCAGTCACTTTTGTATCAAGCACATAAGCAAAATAAGCTCGCAATCCTTTCTCACATATTTCTGAGCTAACATCGATGAAATCACTATGAGTAAACCATTCAGATCATCAGACTCAATTCGAATAATCTTATTATTGTTACATCTCAAATCTATCATTTTTTGTTTGCAATTCACAATAGCATCATGCAACATTAACCAATCCATACCCAAGATTATATCAAACTTATCAAATGGAAACAACATTAAATCAGCCGGACAACAATTATCCCGAATCATCAACGGAAAATTCTTGCATACTTTATCAACCAAACCACATTGACCTAAGGGGTTCAATACTCTAATCACAAATTCAGTAGACTCTATAAGCAAAGTCTTACTGGATACTAATGTTTCACATATATAAGAATGAGTTGATCCTGGATCTATCAATGTAACTACAGTAGTATCATAGAGAGTGAAAGTACTGGTAATGACATCTGGAGACGAAGCTTCTTTGCAAGCATAAATAGCATAAGCTCTGGCAGGTGCACGAGCCTCAGATCTAATAACAGTGTCTTTAGTTCCCCTCTGGCTACTACTCATATTACCCGTGTTTCTAGGTCATCAACCTCGAGCTGTTGTGTTATTTGGCCTAGTATTCTATTCCATCTCTTGCTCAACCAACTCAGGGCATTCACGAATGAAGTGATCTAATGATCCACATTTAAAACAAGCTTGAACTTTCAATCTACAATTGCTAGGCTGTCGTTTACCGCAATGTTTTCACTTAAGTTGATTTGGTCTGTCGTTACCAACACTAGCTATAGAAGTAGCTTTCGAACTCATAGGTAGTCTGTCTTGATCTTGTTTAGAATAACCCACAGTAGCCTCTGAATGGCTAAAATCATCTCGAAACCTCTTTGATGCCGACTGAAACGACTTACTCAATAATCTTTTTCGCACTTCTCTAACTTCCGAGTTGGCTTTTCTTTTCTCTTTCCCAAGTTCCTCAGCTTTACACGCTCGTTCGACAAGCACAGCAAACTCTTTTATTTCCAGAATCCCAAATAACAAACTGATATCTTCATTCAAACCATCTTCAAATCTCTTGCACATAATTGCTTCAGTTGAGACACATTCTTCTGCATATTAACTTAATCTCACAAATTCTCTTTCGTATTCCGTAACAAACTTACGGCCCCTTATTCAACTCAAGAAACTCTTTGCCTTTCTGATCTATGAATCTCTGACTGATGTACTTCTTTCTAAACTTGTCCTAAAAGAACTCCAAGTGACCCGTTCTTTCGGAATCACTGATATTAATGTCTTCCACTAATGGTATGCCGTATTTGTAATAGCTCGATTTTGGGGCTAGTCAAAATAGTAATTTGGAACAATTAAACTGAGGTTAAGGAAATTATTTTAAATATCATTTTATGTATTTTAGCATGATTAGATAAGTACATGAAAATTTTGGTGAATTAATTTTAGCGATTGCTTGCTAAATTGTGAAAAATGACTAAATCGCATAAAGTGCAAAAGTCCTATTTTGTTAGATAAGGGTGTCAATTAGCTAAAGAAAGTAAATTGGGGGCCTTAAAGAGCAATTATACCCTTATAGAATAGGGTGGCCAGCCATAGGGGACAAATGGATGGGAAAGTCATAATTAGGTGGTGTTTTGGTCACCAATTTTAACTAGTTTTAAATAAAGTAAAACAAAAAGGCTTCATCTTTTTATTTCTTCTTCTTCTTCAACCGATTTTCATCTTCTAAAGGGGGGTTTTGAGAGCTCAAAATATTAGCCATTAACATCTTTTACAAGTAAGTCATTTATAAGGTTATTCTTAATAATTTTTGTATTTTTGGACTCCTTGTAACATAAGCTTTCTATGAAGGGGATTATTTTGCAAAATGGTTGAGAGATTAGGGTTCTTCCATGAAAGAATATGTAATTTTCTAAAATTTTATGGAAGAATATGAGTATTAGATGTGTAATAAATAACTTTTATGAAGGGATTTTTCATGAAAACCCTAATAGGGACTATTTGCATAAGTTGGAAATTTGTTGATAAATGTGAGAAATAATGGAAATTTTGGATTGCTTGTAGTATAAAAAGTAAACATCTAGGCTTATAATATGAAGAAAATCTATAAAAATCGATATTCAAGCATAGGGGTAAAATGGTCATTTTATGAAAGTCTAGGGGCAAAATAGTCATTTTGCCCAATTATGAACTTCCGGGCATCTAAATTGTTATGCTGATAAAATAAATGAATTTTATTAATTTAGATCAAGTGAAACGTGATTCGGGTCTTGATCGGGGTAAGAACAAAGTTTACGAGGATTAAGCTCGTCTTCATCATTTTGTATCGAAGTAAGTACATATGTAAATAATGTGTTATTGAAGCTTACTTTGGTATATTTTAATAATATACATGTGTAATTAGCTTATTTTTGTTATGAATCTAAATTCTAATTGTTGCCATGAATGTATAAATGACATGTTATGCGAGTAAATTACAATGTGAGCAAATGCAATGCTATTCGATTAGATATGAAGCACCGTTGAACCTTAGACATAGCATAGGATACAAAGGGGCATGTTATGAAAATTATGTGGTCTGAACTCATGAGTTGAGTCTGAGTTCATAGATAAATGCTATAGGTAACGTGGGTACGGGTACTGACTTTGTGTACAGACTCGTGAGTTGTTCAATGAGCAAATGTTACATGGTAGCTATGGGGTCCGGGTCCTAACTAGATAAAAAGGAACGTGAGTAGCTCAAATGTGAGCGTTTCATAGCGCGAAGTACCCCTGATTTCTTAAATGGCATTTAGACGCAAATTCCCCATGTATCCATATGTATTTCGAGAGTTCAACTAAAAACTCGAAGATTTAGTTGGTGAATACTTTGATGAGGTATGTATACTGAACTCATGGTTAGGACCTAAGTAAGGAACGAGGTGTATTAAGTATACATGAATGGAAGGAAGAGTAAGATAGAGATGTTAAGTGATTTATATCTTTTAAGCATGACAAGCTTCCGTTGGATGAATATGATTTTCTTATAATTACACTTTATTTGCGTATGTGTACTTACAAAGCTCCCACGCTTACCCTTCTTTCTTTTCTTTGCTTATAGTGCCTCCAAGCTAGCATTGGGGATCCAGTGACATCAAAAGCTTTGATCATAGTATCACTCAAGACCTTGGTATAGCTAGTTTCATTGTTTTGTTTTTTAGCATGTATAAGGACTTGAGTATTTGTTTAGTGTTTTATTAGTTAGCCATAAAGTGTTGGCTCATATGATGAATATGATACTCATTTTGTATAAGGCCATGGATGATGGTCAATACTCATTTTGATTTATAAATAAAAGATGATATTTTTATGGATGAGTAAATTGCATAAATGAAATGTTGTCCATTGTGGTTATTTTGGCTATGTGATGTGCCCTTATGTTAGTATAGAGTGATTTTTGTGCAGGTTACATAAGTAAAGGTGACAAAAAGGCTTGGTAAATAGCCTTATTTTGTCCATACGGGTAGGCACACGGGCCTATGTCTAGACCGTGTGTGACACATAATCCACCACATGGGCGTGTGATTTGGTCGTGTGTCCCCTGCACGTAAGAATTGTAAGTCAGTATGCATGGTAGTAAACACACGGGCAAAGACGCAACCGTGTGTTTCAGCCATGTGAAGGGCACGTCCTAGCACACGGTCGTGTGCCGTGGCTGTGTGGCCCTTAAGGATTATTGACATCAGGAACAGAATGTCCATGTTTTTGCACATGGGCTAGGACGTGGGCGTGTCATGTCCGTATGAAGGACACGGGCATGTTCCAGGCCGTGTGAAAGGCCCTATAGGTGTGCATGTAGAATTAATTCCACACGGGTATAAGATACGAGCGTGTCCCTTTATTGCTTAGGTCGTGTGAGCCACACAGGCCAATAGCACAACCATGTTGAAATGTCACACGGGTGTATTGCCACTCTCACATGGACCTGTGCCCATGTGTTAAGAGTTATTTTTAGAGTTCTTTAAAGGAGTCGGGTTGTTTCCGAATGGGTTCTAATGGATGTTTTGGGCTTAGTAGGCTCTTATTAAGGAGTTTATAAATAAAATTGAAAAAGTTTTAATTTGACCATGTTTTGGTGTTATGAAAACGATTATATGTAGAAGGTTAAGTTAGGTAATGCCTCATATTTTGACCAGGCGTACGGCACAGGGTGGGGTGTTATATTTAGTGGTATCAGAGCCAGGTCTAGTCGATTATTGGACGAATGTAGCATGTGTATGAGTCTAGCTGTACATGCTATAAATAAATTGTGATAGTGTGACGACTCCTGACCTTTTAAATTTTGTTTTTATATAGTAATTGATCCCGATCGAATTATGGCAGACAACGTAGATAGTAATACACCAGCCCCCATCGAAGGGGTGGTGCCATCCGATAACTGACCTCCCACGGTTAGTCGGGGAGGAGGAGAAGAGGCTCAAGAGGCCTTTCTCCACATGATGAATGATGGTACACGGAGTTCATCTGAGCGAACCCGAATGCTCAACCCCCTCCACCCCCACCTATCCCTCAACCTGTCCCTTTAGTACCCCAGGGTATGGACCTTGAAAAGCGGAATGGACCTCCAGTGGATAAGATTTAGAAGCATGGAGCCGAGGAGTTTCGTACTAATAAAGATGATGACCCTGAAATGGTAGAATTCTAACTTGAGAATACCCTCAGGGTATTCGATGAATTATCTTGCACTTCCAAAGAATGCTTGAAGTGTGCCATATCCTTGTTGAGGGACTCTGCATACTACTGGTGGAAGACGTTAGTTTCGGTGGTGCCTCAGGAAAGCGTTACATGGGAATTCTTTCAAGAGGAATTTTGGAAGAAATACATCTGTGAAAGATTTATGGATCAAAAGCGTAAGGAATTGCTTGACTTGAAATAAGGCTGCATGAGGGTCACCGAATATGAAAGAGAGTTCGTCTGACTTAGTAATTACACTCAAGAGTGTGTATCCTACGAGGCCAAGATGTGTAGAAGGTTTGAAGACGGACTTAATGAGAACATTAGACTATCAATGGGTGTCCTTGAGTTGAAAGAGTTCGTAGTACTCGTTGATTAGGCCTGTAAAGCCGAGGAATTAATCAAGGAAAAGAAGAAAATCGAAGTAGAAACTAGAGATGTAAGGAAGAGACATGCGGGCAAGTTATTTCCATCACAGTCTAAGAAATCCTGAGATGCCTAGTCTCATTCTCATGCATCAGCTGGACATTCGTATCAAGATCGTAAGAAACAAGATTCAGATTTTAAGTCTCGAGCTACATCAGTGGCTAGCGTGGGAAATGTCAGATCTTCCAAACTAGAATGCCATCATTTTTGTCAAAATCATTTCGGCAAGTGTGGAATGAATGATGGATCCTGTTTCTGATGTGGTTCTCAAGACCACTTTATTAAAGATTACCTCAAAATGACTGACAAAGAGAAATTTTAGGGTACAAGGCCAAGTGGCACTAATTCTAAAGAAAGACTTTAGAAGAATGTTGGAGTTGGGGCTGGTAGCAAAAATGTGACGAAAGACACTACCATAAGGTTTGAAGCTAGAGCTCCGGCTAGAACTTATGTCATACATGCATGTGAAGATGCATCCTCTCCTGATGTGATCACCGGTACATTCTCTCTCTATGATAATACTGTTATTGCTTTGATTAACCCTGGTTCTACTCATTCGTATGTGTGCATGAAGTTGGTGTCTAGCACGAATATGCCTGTTAAGTCTACGGAATTTATGATTAAAGTGTCAAACCCATTAGGAAAACATGTGATAGTCGACAAAGTATGTAAGAAATGTCCTTTAGTAGTTAAAGGTCATTGTTTTCTAGCCGATTTGATGCTATTACCATTCGATGAGTTTGACATCATATTAGGTATGGGCTGGTTGACATTCCATGATGCCGCAGTAAATTGTAGACAAAAGGCTATTAAATTAAAATGTAAAAATGGTGAAACCCTTTGGGTTGAATCAGGTGAGCCAGGGAAATTGCCTATGGTGATATCCTCCATGTCTGCCCAGAAATATTGAGGAAAGGATGTAAAGCTTATTTGGCTTTTGTAATGAATACTAAGGACTCAGAGTTGAAGGTTGAGTCAGTACCAGTAGTAAGTGAATATGTGGATGTATTCCTGGAAAAATTGTCTGGGCTACCTCCTAATATAGAGGTTGAATTTGGTATAGAGCTAATTCCAGCGACCACACCTATTTCGATTGCTCCGTATCAGATGGCCCCGACTGAGCTGAAAGAACTAAAGTCACAGTTGCAAGAATTGACTGATAAGGGTTTCGTGAGACCAAGCTTTTCACCGTGGGGTGCTCCGGTGTTATTTTTAAAAAAGAAAGATGGATCTATGAGGTTATGCATAGATTACTAGCAGTTAAATAAGAGGATGATCAAGAATAAATACCCATTGCCACAAATTGATGACTTGTTTGACCCACTGAAGTGATCACGTGGTTTTGTGATAGGTTTTAAATATTTATAATTACTTGTTCTTGAATAACTATAATCGCGATGTAGGCAAGTGTACCTATCGAAAAGTAGTATAGTTTTAGCAAGACCGGATTGTCGAACCCAAAGGAACTAAAAGTACTAGTAATGACTATCTTTTTATTATCTAGCCTAAGA
Organism: Gossypium hirsutum; assembly: GCF_007990345.1. Lineage (NCBI taxonomy): Eukaryota > Viridiplantae > Streptophyta > Magnoliopsida > Malvales > Malvaceae > Gossypium > Gossypium hirsutum. Next base: position 77,391,104 of record NC_053428.1, read on the forward strand.
ATAATGGGGTTTTGTTTTAATTAACTATTATCTAAACTAAGAATGCACAGAGAAAAGAATTAGGGAATTGCTTTTGGGAAAATTTGATTGACTTAAGACAATACCTAAGGAAAAATCCACCTAGACTTTACTTGTTATTCTGGCTCCAAATCGAATGATTTATTCATTCAACTTGTTCCGCAGAGATCCCTAAGTTATGTTATTATCCCTATTCAAGACTAATAATGTCTAATCCCTAGTTTGAATAACTAAGACTTTTCTCTAATTAACACTATAGGGTTGCATTAACTCGATCTATGGATCCCCTTATTAGGTTTCACCCTAATCCGGCAAATCTTGTCACCCTATTTCTAGGTGCGCAATCAACTCCGCTTAATTATGACAACAGTACTCTAAGACAGGGTCTATTCCTCCTCTAAGTAAGAGCATGTCTTGAATCAGTATCCTGGGATATCAAAACAAGAATTAAGAACACATAATTAAGAACAAGTTAAATATTTATCATACGATTCAGAAAATAATAACAAGGTTCATCTTAGGTTTCATTCCCCTTAGGTATTTAGGGGTTTTAGTTCATAACTAAATAAGAAAACATCTCAGAAGAATAATGAATACTAAACATAAAGAAAACCAAAAACTCCTGAAGGGAAATTGAGGAGAGATCTTCAGTCTAGACGATGAATCCGGCTTCTGAGATGGATCAATCGGCTTCCTTGGAGTAATTCCTTACCCTCTATTCTTCGTCTCCCTTTTTCTCCTCTTGTAGGGTGTATTTATAGGCTTTGGAATACCTAGAAGCCCTCAAAAGTGGCCTTTTCTGAATTGGACTTAACTTGGGCTCGGTAGGGAGACGCCCGTAGCATACGCCCGTGTTCGATTACTTCAGGCTGTGTGTGAGCCTGACAAATTGACATAGCCGTGTGCTATGCCCGTGTGAGTCATGCTCCAATTCTGCCGGATTGACACGGCCGTGTGGTCTGCCCGTGTGTGGAGGTCCAGGCCGTGTTGATTTTGTATTTTGGCCCATTGTCTCCGTTTTCTTGGCCTGTTTCTCATTCCTTTCGCTCTCCTATGCTCTCCTAAGTGTAAAACATGAAATTAAAGCATTAGGAGCATTGAATTCACCAATTCTAATGGAAAATCATCCATAAAATGCGTTAAACATGGGGGGAAAATATGTATAAATTACGGTTTATCAAATACCCCAACATTTAAGCATTTGCTTGTCCTCAAGCAAAATCCTCAACTCATAATCAAAATAAATTCTTCTCTACTTATAATTTCTATCAATAATATCTCAAATTAATCCATAGGTGTCTCTCCACATCTAAGTAATTACCTTTGATTCAGAATATCATAGAGTTTCACATCCTTACTAAAGATTCACTCGAATCACTCGAGGTGCTTTTAAGGACAATAAAGGAAGCACTCAATAGTCAATAATGGAAAGTCATTACCATAGGCTTGCATGAAAATCAAATCTCCACCACTATAATTTAAGATGATACATCAATCAAAAGGTCTTTAAAGGGATCTAATAAGGCTTGGTTAGGGGGTGTGATCACAAGCTGAAAGAAAGGGTTAAAATCGAGATTGAATTGAAAAATTGCCTAACTAGAAAAAGAGTTAATTTTCACTTGCGTACAACAAAGCTTCTTCTCAGAATATGGAATTACTAATAAATATACATAGTTTATTATTATTATTTTTTAAGAACAAGTTAAATAACATAGACTAACTATTAAGAACAAAACATAGCAAAGCAATCCTTTCAACTCAAATCTCGACAAAAATAGGGATTAATTTAGGGGATTTCAATAATAATGGGTTAAGGGTTAATATTGAGGTTAATACAAGGAATGGCTTGTTAGGCTCAATGGGGTTTACTAGGGGTTAATCGTGGAGGTAGGCTTTTCATGGCATGAGTGGGTTAATCTAATGGCTTAATCATTTTGATATATCAAATCAAATGGTGTGGTCTCGACATGCATAATCAAGCAAGTTCTAGAATAACAGTTCAATACTGATGCACTCAAAGCAATAATAAAAGTGAGCATGAAAGGATGAATAGATTCTCAAAAGGCTCAAAAATCTCACAAAAATTATGACTTTTTGATGTTTAGACTCGTGAATTCCAATTCAAAGTAATACCTAGACTTGGGAAAACAACCTATAATTTTAAATTCTTAAAACTCAACTTATCATGCTTGATTCTCTAATGACTTAAAGTTTAAACAATCAATGCATAAATCCCTATGTTTTAATTCAAGATATATCAATCAAAATCATAAACCAATCAAAATTTATCCTAAATATGATATGAGAGCTTTTCAAGAGAATAAGGCAATCATTAATAAATACCCCCCACACTTAAGATGTACATTACCCTCAATGTACAAAGATAGATATTAGATTATAAAAATAAGATAGGGGAAGGAGTGAAACTTCCTGTATTAAGAATAGATGATATCCCTGGATTAGTGAGATCGAGTATTGGAGATAACTCTGAATGGCAAGCTTGACTCTGAAGGTAAGCCGTTTTTTTTTTTTGAAAAGGAAAACAAATGAATCTTAAAAATGATTGAGTCTTAAAAACTTAATAAAAGAAAAATAAAATAAGATAATTATTCTAATTTTTCAAGTGGCACGGTCGGGGCACATGCCCGTGTACGTCGTGGCTCGGCCGTGTTTGTCACGAATTAAGATGTCGCCACATGGTCTTATTGCACGCCCATGTGTCTATTCCGTGTCGCTACGTGATCTTATCACACGACCATGTCTGGCATGGTTCGCATCTTCCACGGTCGTGTGGGTTTTCGCACACCCGTGTTATTTCGATAGTGTTGTCCACGGGTGCTAGACACAGGCGTGTCTCACGCCTGTGTTTATTCAGCAGATTCGACCATGGCCATGTCGCACGGCCGTGGTGTTTTATCGCAGCCCTTGTTTGGAGAAATCTTTTACCCTATTTTCGCATCGCCGTATCGCACGGCCGTGTTTCCCTTCGTGTTGGTCACACGGCCTTAAGCATGGCCGTGTGATCGACCATGTAGAGTTGGGAACCTGTGCTTCAAAAACCCTGTGAGTGACCTAAATGTTTAAAACTTGAATTTAAAATAAGTTAAAATCGTTAGTACTTGGGTTGCCTCCTGAGAAGTGCTTCTTTATAGTCTCAGCTCGACTGTTACCTTGTTAGTATATTCAGGGCAGTTTGTGGAGTCGTAGCTCCTCTCCATCGACTTTAAAATTCTCACCATTATAAAGTTTGAGACGGTGTCCATTTACTTTGAAAGTACTGTGTGATGGGTGACTTACCTCTATTGTGCCATATGGATGAACAAATTGAATTACGAAGGGTCCTGACCATCGTGATTTTAGTTTCCCGGGAAACAATTTGAGTCTTAAGTTGTATAGTAAGACGAGATCTCCAACTTCAAATTGCTACTGTTGCTTTAAACGAACATCATGGCACCGTTTTGTTGCTTCCTTGTATAGGTGTGAATTTTCATATGCATTGGCTCGCCATTCATCTAACTAGTTCAGCTGCATCAACCTATTTTTTCCTACAAGTTCGGGATCAAGGTTTAGAAATTTAATAGCCCAAAAAGCTTTATGCTCTAGTTCGAATGGTAGATAACAAATTTTTCCATAAACAAGTCTGTAAGGTGATGTCCTTATAGGAGTCTTAAAAGCAGTTCTATAAGCCCATAAGGCATCGTCTACTTTTGTTGCCCAGTCTTTTCTGTTTGATTCTACTATTTTTTCAAGGATCCGTTTGAGTTCTCGGTTTGCTACTTCAACTTGTCCATTAGTTTGAGGATGGTATGGGGTGGCTGTTCTATGATGAACTCCGTATTTCTTAAGGGTTTTTTCAAATTAGGTATTACAAAAATGAGTGCCCCTATCACTGATAATTGCTCTAGGTGTTCTGAATCTCGAGAAGAGTTTTTTAAGGAAACGTACTACCACTCTAGCGTCATTAGTTGGTAGAGCTTGGGCTTCAATTTTTTGGACATGTAGTCAACTGCTACTAAGATGTATTTGTTTCCAAATGAACTGGGGAATGGGCCCATGAAATCGATACCCCAAATGTCAAATATTTCACAAGAAAGCATATAGTTTTGAGGCATTTCACCACGTTTAGATATGTTACTTGTCCGTTGGCATTTATCACATAAAGTAACATACTTGATAGTGTTTTTGAATAACGAAGGCCAATAAAAACCTGATTTAAGTATTTTGTGTGCGATCTTAGTGCCACTATAGTGTCCTCCGATTGGCCCTGAGTGGCAATGTTCCAATATTTTTGATATTTCTGATCTTGTAACGCATCTTCTGATGACTTGATCTGCACATCTGCGAAACAGAAATGGATCGTCCCAAAAGTAGTTTTTCACATCATTAAAGAATCGGTTCTTTTGCTGGGTGTTAACCCTTTGGGGATAATGTTAGCAGCTAAAAAATTTGCGATGTCTACAAACCAAGGTACCTCGGAGTTAGATATAACAAAAAATTGTTCTTCAGGGAACGAATCATTTATTTCCACGTCATTTAGTTCTTTGGTATTGGATTTCCCGAGCCTGGACAGATGATCAGCCGCGAGATTTTCAGCTCCTTTCCTGTCCTAAATTTCCAAGTCGAATTCCTGTAATAGGAGAATCTATCGAATGAGTCGAGGTTTTGCATCAGTTTTAGTTAAAAGGTAGCGAAGGGCGGAATGGTCAGTGTAAACAACAACTTTAGACAATATGAGATATGATCGAAATTTATCAAATGCAAAAACCACGGCTTGCAACTCTTTTTCCATATTATTATAGTTTTCTTGTGCAGCCGTTAAGGTTTTACTGGTGTAATAGATAGGTTGAAAATGCTTGTCTCTTCGCTGTCCCAATACTGCACCTACTACAAAATCACTCACATCACACAATAGTTCAAATGGAAAGTTCCAATTAGGTGCAATTATGATTGGAGCATTAATTAATTTATCCTTTAAAGTATTAAATGCTTTTAAACATTCCTGATCGAAGTTAAAAGGTATATCTTTTTCTAGCAATTTAGTCAAAGGCTTAGCTATTTTAAAAAAATCCTTAATAAATCTTCTATAAAAACCAACATGTCCTAAAAAGCTTCTAATAGCCTTAACTGAACTAGGGGGTGGTAATTTTTTGATTTTTTCTATTTTAGATTTATCCACCTCAATCCCTTTACTAGAAATTTTATGCCCTAATACAATACCTTCTTGAACCATGAAGTGACATTTCTCCTAGTTAAGCACAAGGTTTGTTTCCTCACATCTTATTAAAACTCGTTTTAAAATTTTAAGGCATAGATGGAAAGAGTTACCGAATATCGAAAAATCATCCATGAAGACTTCCATGATATCTTCCATGAGTTCGTCGAATATAGCTATCATACAGCGCTGAAAAGTGGTAGGAGCATTACATAATCCGAAAGGCATTCTACGATAAGCGAACGTACCATATGGGCATGTGAATATCGTCTTTTCTTGATCTTGAGGAGCTATTGGATTTGGAAGTAACTAGAGAGTCTGTCTAGAAAGCAGTAATACATGTGTCCGGATAATCTTTTTAACATTTGGTCAATGAATGGTAAGGGGAAGTGATCTTTTCTTGTGGCGTCATTTAGTTTCCTGTAGTCTATACAAACTCTCCACCTTGTAACTGTTCTTGTTGGGATTAATTCATTCTTCTCGTTGGTCACAACTGTCGTGCCTCCTTTCTAGGGGACAACATGTACTGGACTTACCCAAGAATTGTCAGAAATAGGATAAATAATTCCAGCGTCTAAAAGTTTAATTACCTCAGCTTTTACAACTTCTTTCATGTTGGGGTTCAGACGTCTTTGAGCTTGCACATACGGTTTGTATTCATCTTCCATCAAAGTTTTGTGGGTGCAAAAAGAAGGGCTGATTCCTTTAATGTAAGAAGTTTTCCATGCTATGTCCTTCTTATGTTCTTTTCATACTTGGATTAATTCCTCTTTCTCTTTGGGTTACAAATTAGAAGCAATAATAAATGGTAATGTAGAATTATTTCCAAGGAATGCGTATTCTAAATGGTTTGGCAATTGTTTAAGTTCCAGTTTGGGAGGCTCCTCAATAGAGGGTTTTTGCTTAAGTTCATCGTTTATCTTAATACCCTCATATTTTACTTGTCATGACAAATGGTCATTAGGTTCCTCACCTATTAAGCAATTAAGCAAGGGATAGTAAAACTTCCTGGATCTTTTAGTTTGGTTGGCAGCTTGTTTTGGAGTATGGCAGAGCACTCATCGTTGAGTTTTACTGTAGATAAGTCCTCGAACTTCCTTTTATTTGTTAGAAGCTCCTTCAAAAATTTTGCGTAGGTAGGCATCTGCGAGATGGCTTCAACAAAAGGTAAGTTGATATGTAATTGCTTAAAAAGTTCAAGAAACTTACCGAATTGTGCATCAATGCGATCTTTTTTTAATTTTGCTGGATATGGAACTGGTGGTGTATATTCCTCCGGCACTGGTTTGTCACTATTTTTGGGTTTTTCTTCCCTCCTTTTGCTTTCCACGGCTTCTTGTTCTAACTTCTTTTCAGATCACGCTAACACTTTCCCACTCCTTAGTGTAACTACTTTGACATGTTCTCTTGGTTTGGTATTACTAAGTAAATTTCCTAGTGGCCTTTTCAAGATTAGTTTGGAAAACTGGCTTATTTGAGTTTCGAGTCCTTGGATCGATCTTGTTGATTCTTAAGTACTGTCTCAGTGTTCTGAAAATGAGTTTCCGACACCGAAATAAACTTTGAGAGCATCTCTTCAAGGTTTGGCTTCTTTTCCTGTTGGTAGGGATGTTGTGGTCATTGATTTCCTTGACTGCCCCACGAGAAATTGGGATGGTTCCTCCAACCTACATTGTAAGTGTTACTAAATGGATTGTTTTGAGGTCGAGGATTATTACCCATGTAGTTTAATTGCTCGTTATCTATGCTGTGGCCATAAGGTTGGTATTCCGAATGGTTTGTTCCACCGCTACTTGCTTCGTACTGCATTACTGGGTGAACCTGTGAAGAATTAAGAAAACCATCAATCTTTTTATTTAAGAGTTCTACCTGATTAGAGAGCATGGTGGCCAAATCGATGTTATAAATGCCGGCTGTTTTCATTGGCTTTGTCCTCATGACTTGCCACTGATAGTTATTCAATGACATCTCCTCTATAAACTCATAGGCATCTTCCGGTGTTTTGTTGTTGATGGTTCCGCCCGCTGCTGCATCAACCATTTACGGAGTCGAAGGATTCAGACCATTGTGAAATGTTTGCACTTGGAGCCAAAGCGATAACCCATGGTGAGAGCACCTTCTCAAAAGGTCCTTGTATCTCTCCCATGCATTGTAGAGTGTTTCTAAGTCCATCTGCACAAAAGAAGAGATACCATTACGTAATTTAGCCGTTTTAGCCGGCGAAAAATATTTTAGTAAAAATTTTGTGATTATTTGTTCCCAAGTAGTAATTGACCCTCGTGGTAACGAGTTCAACCACTGTTTAGCTTTATTCCTCAATGAAAAGGGAAACAACCGAAGAGGAATGGCATAATCAGAAACACCATTGATTTTAAATGTATCACAAAATTCCAGAAAGTTTGCTAAGTGAGCGTTGGTATCTTCATCCTGCAAACCATCAAACTAAACAAATTGTTGTATCATCTAAACAATGTTAGGTTTTAATTCAAAAGTATTTGCAGCTACAGCAGGTCTAAGTATGCTAGATTTAGTTCTTGAAAAAGAAGGTTTAGCATAATCATACATAGTGCGTGGAGCAGGATTTTAATTAACTGCAATTGTAGGAAGTAGCTGATTGCCTTGGTTTTCAGCCATCTCTTTGGTTAGGGGTTGAGTATCGTCTTCTTGCTCGTTCTCTATGTATCTTAAGTTGCACCTTATTTCTCTTTGGTTTCTACAAACTGTGCGATCTATTTCTTCATAAAAAAGTAATGGTCCCGACGGGTTTCTTCTAGTCATAAACTATAAAAACCTGCCAAGAGAAGGAAAAAGTAAATTAATAAATAATAATAATAAAATTAAATTAAATTAAATTGCAAGAAAAATAAATGGCTAAAGTAATAAAAATTGAGTGTTCCTAATATCTTAGTTCCCCGACAACAGCGCCAAAAACTTGATTGCGTGGGTCCGTGATAGGTTTTAAATATTTATAATTACTCATTCTTGAACTAACTATTATCACGATGTAGGCAAGTGTACCTATCCAACAGTAGTATAGTTTTAGCAAGATCGGATTGTTGAACCCAAAGGAACTAAAAGTACTAGTAATGGCTGTCTTTTTATTATCTAGCCTAAGAATAATGGGGTTTTGTTTTAATTAACTAATTATCTAAACTAAGAACGCACAAAGAAAAGAATTGGGGAATTATTTTTGGGAAAATTTGATTGACTTAAGACAATACCTAAGGAAAAATCCACCTAGACTTTACTTGTAATTATGGCTCCAAATCGGACGATTTATTCATTCAGCTTATCCCGTAGAGATCCCTAAGTTATGTTATTATCCCTATTCAAGACTAATAACGTCTAATCCCTAGTTTGAATAACCGAGACTTTTCTCTAATTAACACTCTAGGATTGCATTAACTCGATCTATGGATCCCTTTATTAGGTTTCACCCTAATCCGGCAAAATATTGTCACCCTATTTCTAGGCGTGCAATCAACTCCGCTTAATTATGACAATAGTACTCTTAGACAGGGTCTATTCCTCCTCTAAATAAGAGCATGTCTTGAATCAATATCCTGGGATATCAAAACAGGAATTAAGAACACATAATTAAGAACAAGTTAAATATTTATCTTACGATTTAGAAAATAATAACAAGGTTCGTCTTAGGTTTCATTCCCCTAAGTTATTTAAGGGTTTTAGTTCATAACTAAATAAGAAAATATCTCAGAAGAATAACGAATACAAAACATAAAGAAAACCCAAAACTCCTGAAGGGAAATTGATGAGAGATCTTCAGTCTTGATGATGAATCCGGCTTCTGAGATGGATCAATCGGCTTCCTTGGAGTAATTCCTTACCCCCTATTCTCCGTATCCCTTTTTCTCCTCTTCTAGGGTGTATTTATAGGCTTTGGAATGCCTAGAAGCCTTCAAAGGTGGCTTTTCCAAATTGGACTTAACTTGGGCTCGGCAGGGAGACGCCCGTGGCACACGTCCGTGTTCAATTACTTCAGGCCGTGTTCGAGCCTGCCAAATTGACACGGCTGTGTGCTTGCCCGTGTGAGTCATGCTCCAATTCTGCCAGATTGACACGACCGTGTGGTCTGCCCATGTGAGGAGGTCCAGGCCGTGTTGATTTCGTACTTTGGCCTATTTTCTCCATTTTTGACCCATTTCACATTCCTTTCGCTCTTCTATGCTCTTTTAAGTGTAAAACATGAAATTAAAGCATTAGGAGCATCGAATTCACCAATTCTAATGAAAAATCATCCATAAAATGCGTTAAACATGGGGGAAAATATGTATAAATTACAGTTTATCATGTAGGGAGGAGCATGGTTTTCTAAAATAGACTTGAGATTTGGCTACTCTCAACTACGAGTTAAAGAAGCAGATGTCCCTAAAACTGCTTTTAGGACGCGGTATGGCCACTATGAGTGTCTCGTCATGCCTTTTAGCTTAACAAATGCTCCCGCCATGTTTATGGATTTAATGAATAGAGTATTTCAGCCATATCTAGATAAGTTTGTAGTTGTATTCATCGATGACATCTTGATATACTCTAGAGACAGGGTAGAACATGCTGAACACTTCAGAACCATTTTACTGACTCTGAGGGACTGTCAATTGTATGCCAAATTTAGTAAAAGTGAGTTTTGGCTTAGAGAAGTCGACTTTTTGGGCCATATTGTTTCGAGTGATGGTATTAGGGTTGATCCAAGCAAAGTTTCTGCTATTGTTGAATGGAAGCCACCAAAGAATATGACTGAAGTTAGAAGCTTTTTAGGGTTGGCCTGTTATTACAGGTGATTTGTAAAGGACTTCTCTATGATTGCGACTCTCATGACAAGGTAGCTTCAAAAAGGAGTTAAGTTGGAATGGTCGGATAAGTGTTATCAGAGTTTTGAGAAGTTGAAGATGTTGTTGACTGAGGCTTCCGTACTAGTACAACCCAAATCAGGAAAAGAGTTCGTGATTTATAGAGATGCTTCTTTGAATGGGTTAGGATGTCTACTTATACAAGAGGGAAAAGTTTTGGCTTATGCCTCGAGACAATTGAAACCTCACGAGAAGAACTATCTGACACACGACTTAGAGTTGACCACCATAGTATTTGCTCTGAAGATCTGGCGACATTATTTGTTCGGAGAGAAATGCCATGTATACTCTGATCATAAAAGTCTTAAGTATTGGATGACCCAAAAAGATTTAAATCTGAGGCAACGTAGATGGTTGGAACTATTAAAAGATTATGAGTTAATTATAGATTGCCATCCGAGAAAAGCAAACGTGGTCGCCGATGCATTAAGTAGAAAATCATTGTTTTCTTTGAGAGAAATAACTGCCCGATTGATCTTGTCAGAGGATGGTTATGGTCTAGCAGAGTTAAAAGCTAGACCGACATTTATTCAAGAAATTTTTGAGGCTTAGAAGAGTGATAGCGAATTACTATCCAAGAAAACCCTGTGTGAATCAGATGCTGAATCGGATTTTCAGATCGATTCTGATGATTGTTTGAGATTTCGAGATAGGATTTGTGTTCCTAAGGACACCAAATTGATTCGAAAGATATTAGATGGGGCACATAGTGGTTGTTTGTCAGTACACCCTGGGAGTTCAAAAATATATAACGATTTGAAGAAAATGTATTGGTGGTTGAGAATAAAAAGAGATATTTCAGAGTTCCTTTCCAAGTGTCTAGTGTGTCAACAAGTGAAGGCTGAACACCAAGTACCTTCGGGTTTGGTTCAGCCTATCACGGTCCCAGAGTGGAAGTAGGATTGGATTACTATGGATTTCATGACGGGTTTACCGGTAACCCCTCAAAAAAAGGATGTTGTTTGGGTTATTGTGGATAGGCTAACAAAGTCGGCACATTTTATACCAATGTGTACCGACTACTCCCTTGAGAGATTGGATGACTTGTATGTTTCTGAAATTGTGAGACTACACGGGGTGCTCTTGTCAATTATTTTGGATAAGGACCCATGATTTACCTCGAGGTTTTGGAAAAAGTTACAAAAGTCATTAGGAACAAAGTTGAGTTTCAGCACGGCATTTCACCCACAAACCGATTGTTAGTTAGAAAGAGTGATTCAGATTGTAGAAGACATGTTGCAGCGTTGTGTTCTCGAATTTCAAGGTAGTTGGGAAAGGTACTTACCATTAGTTGAATTTGCCTGCAATAATAGATATCAGTCGAGTTTGAAGATGGCACCTTATGAGGCTTTATATGAGTGAAAGTGTCAAATGCCCTTATATTGGATCGAGCTTAAAGAGAGTCAGATTCATGGGGTCAATCTAGCCAAGGAGACTGGAGAGAAAGTTAAAGTGATTCATGACTGTTTGAAGGCTGGCTCAGATAGGCAAAAATCCAATGCAGATTTGAAACAGAAAAAGATCGAATTTCAAGTTGGCGATCGAGTATTTTTGAAAGTATCCCCATGACGAAAAGCTCTCATATTTGGTAGAAGAAGAGGCAAGTTGAATCCTCGTTTCACAGTACCCTATGAGGTTACTGATAGAGTAGGGCCAGTTTCCTATCGATTGGCCTTACCACCAAATTTTGAAAAGATTCATGAATTGTTTCATGTGTCCATGCTACATCGATATAGATCAGACCCTTCGCATGTGATTGCACCAACAGAGGTTGAGATTCATCCGGATATGTCATATGGTGAGGAACCAGTTATGGTCCTAGACCGAGAGGTTAAGCAAATGAGAAATAAGAGCGTTCCCCTTATGAAAGTATTATGGCAGTGACATGGGGTTCAAGATGCCACATGGGAGCCCAAAGAGATCATGAAAAGCCAATCCCCAAATCTTTTTACCCGTAAGATTTTCGAGGGCGAAAATCCCTAAAAGGGGAGAATTGTAATAGCCTGATTTTGGGGCTATCAGGGTAGTGATTTTGGAACCACTAAACCGAGGTCAAGGAAATTATTTTAAATATCATTTTATGTATTGTAGCATGATTAGATAAGTACATGAAAATTTTGGTGAATTAATTTTAGTGATTACTTGCTTATTTGTGAAAAAGGACTAAATCGTATAAAGTGCAAAAGTCCTATTTTGTTAGATAAGGGTGTCAATTAGCAAAAGAACCTAAATTGGGGGCCTTAAAGAGAAATTAGCCCCTTATAGAATAGGTTGGCCGGCCATAGGGAACAAACTGATGGAAAAGTCAAAATTAGGTTGTGTTTTGGTCACCAATTTTTACTAGTTTTAAATAAAATAAAACAAAAAGGCTTCATCTTTTTATTTCTTTTTCTTCAACCGATTTTCATCTTCTAAAGGGGGTTTTGAGAGCTCAAAATATCATCCATTAACATCCCTTACAAGTAAGTCATTTATAAGGTTGTTCTTGATGATTTTTGTATTTTTGGACTCCTTATAACATAAGCTTTCTATGAAGGGTATTATTTTGTAAAATGATCGAGAGATTAGGGTTTTGCCATGAAAAAATATGTGTAGTTTTTTGAAATTTTATGGAAGAATATGAGTATTAGATGTGTAATAAACAACTTTTATGAAGGGATTTTTCATGAAAACCCTAATAGGGACTATTTTGTATAAGTTGGAAATTTGTTGATAAATGTGAGAAATAATGGAAATTTTGGATTGCTTCTAGTATAAAAAGTAATCAGCTAGGCTTATAATATGAAGAAAGTTGATAAAAATTGATTACAAGCATAGGGGTAAAATGACCAGTTTGTGAAAGTTTAGGGGTAAAATAGTCATTCTGCTCAATTATGAACTTTCAGGCGTCTAAATTAATATGCTGATGAAATAAATGAAATTTATTAATTTAGATCAAGAGAAAAGTGATTCGGGTCTTGATCGGGGTAAGAACAAAGTTTACGAGGATTAAGCTCGTCTTCATCATTTTGTATCGAGGTAAATACATATGTAAATAATGTGTTATTGAAGCTTACTTAATTAATTTATCAAACACAAAACTTAAGCCAACATAAATGGCTATGGACCAACATTTACAAACCAAATCATATGGCTAAATTCTCAACTGAAAACATATCAAGATGACACTAGTCTATACATGCCATATACCATATATATGCAAAGCTTCCAAAAATACCAACAAGATAATCGATAGTGCGATGACATTTCCCAATGATCCCAGAGTTTGAGCTAGGTTTGATGATCTATAAAAATAAAGAATGAACACACAAAGTAAGCTTTAAAAGTTTAGTAAGCCATAAACAAATAAAGCTATCATATAAATCACCACATTTACATCACTAGGCCAAGTACAAGTAAACATACATATATAAACACCAACCTTTCTCTTTGAATACATATTCATTCCATCATGTAACTCATCACTTACTTCACTTTTCAATACTCGTGTAAACTTTGTACGTACTTTAGTCGTTTATCATTAACACATTCTTTATCGACTTATCTTTGCCCGTTGAACCATTCGGAATCGTTAAGGATACTTGAAAATCACATAAGCTCGTACAATGCCATATCCTAGATATGGTCTTACATGTTATCTCATAACGATGCCACTGTTCTAGACAGGGTCTTACACGAAATCAATTAATGATTCCAATGTCCCGAACATGGTCTTACACGCAATCTCAACACAATGCCAATGTCCCAGACATGGTCTTACATGTAAACACATCTCGATAACCTAATGTCATGACATTCGTATCCTATACTATTCCTAAGGTTCGTACGGGACTTTCGGATATCATAACCCTGTTGTTTCTTGCTCGTAATTGGTCACTCAACATTTATAACATTTCAATGAATAATATACACATATAATTCAGTTTAAAGGCATTCATTTGTATATGAACTCACCTCGTAGTCGGAATAAACGAACGGGTCGACTATTCGATAACTTTCATTTTCCCCTGATCTAAATCCGATTTCTTTCGTTCTTGATCTATATACATTCAAAATTAACCCTTTTATTCATAAATTCATTCAATTTCATCCAAAGCAAACAATTTAGGCATTTTTCACTTTAACCCCTAAAGTTACACATTTATTCAATTTAGTCCCTATTTCATAAATACACAAAATTCACAAAATTTCCTTATCCACAAGCTTGGTCAAATATTCCCTTGTTCATATAAGCCCATATCTTTCATTTATTTCACAATTTAACCACACATTTTATACTTTTCACAAATTAATCCTTTTTATTCAATTTCACGAAAGATCACTTTACAAAACATGATAATCTATCAACAAATATTTATTTTCCATCATCAAATATTCAAGAACTCAAACATTCATCAATGGAAACTTTCAAAATCATTAACACTTTCAAAAATTGAAGCATGGGCTAGTTAGAACACGAAACAACGATCACAAAAACATGGAAATCATAAAAAACCGAGCTCAAAACATATCTTAATCAAGCTAAATAAGTGCCAAATGGTTTAAAGTTTCTAAACCCTATTCCTTTCTCTATTTACGGTTAAGAAGATGGACAAAATGAAAGTTATTTGTTTTTTTTAATTAATTATTAACTTAATAATCAATTTCCAATTTTATCCTTAATGAATAACCTTTAAAAACTTATAATGCATGTCCATAAATGTCCATTATCATATTCAATGGTCTAATATCAACATAAGGACCTCTCATTTAATGCCTCATAGCAAATAGACACTTTTAACCTATAGAATGCAACTTTTTCATTTTACGCGATTTAGTCCTTCGGTCAAATTAACCACTTAAACGATAAAATTAACACACGAAAATTTCACACATGCATATTCATAAACTATATACACCAAAAATAATATTAAAATAATTTTTGGCCTCAGATTTGTAGTCCCAAAACCACTGTTCTGATTTAGCAGAAAACGAGCTGTTACGAGCCATGTAACAGGACACTTATCTGGGCTAAATAGGAAACTCATAAGAGTTTTAATCAGAGAGCTCATAGAGCTTAACAGATAACTTCAAAGATTTAATATCAGGGAGAACCAGATAAGGTAACAGGGAGTTCAAGCGAGCCATGTCAAGAATCCCGTAAGAGCTTATATCAGGACACGACACTCATGTAGAGTTGCATTTGTGTCTGCATTATATGCTAGATCACAACCGATCGAATCATGTAACAGGATGCTCACATAGAGCTGCGATTATGTGTAAAACATGCAAAATCACTACCAATCAGGATGCTCATAGGAACTATATGTCAGGATGCTCGAGAGGGCTTATAACAGAATTGCTTGTCCAAGCTATATTTTGTCCGCAACATATGCAAGACCACATGTAATATAGGAAATCACTTAGATCCATCGAATTTCTTTATTCAAACAGAACTTATCATTTATCAGACATTATCGGATATGTATTCAATTTTCATATGCATAACCACTACATAATTCTCATACACAACATTTCATCACATAAACTAATTTAATCATTAATTCATCACATTTCATGTTCAATTGGATTCAATTTATACCTAGGCAAAATTACCATTTTGCTCCTAAACTTTCCATAAATTCCAATTTCGTCCCTAGGCTCGGAAAATGAAATTCATGCAATTTAATCCTTATTTCAAGCCTAACCAAACATGTTACAATAACAACCCATAAATTTCACAAAAATCAAACTTTTTTCCATGAGTTTTACCACTTTTAATTTAGTCTCTAATTCAAGATTTCATAAAAATTCTCTTTGTAAAAGTTGTTTATCTACTAACAACCTTTCATTTTCTACAATAAATTTCAAGTTTTCAGCATATTCATCAATGGAAAAATTTCTATACTTTGATATCTTTACAAATTAATCCCCAAAATAAATAGATTAGACTATCCTGATCTCCGAAATATAAAAATTACTAAAAACTAGACAAGTAAACATACCTAATTAAGCTTGATTAGTTTCTCTTCTCTCTCCTAAGGTTTCCATAAAATTTGGGGATGGAGATGATGAAAATAAGGTGATATTTTCTATTTAATTAGTTATCATCTTTTAAATTTTCTCATTTCCAATTTAGTCCTTAGCCTTTTCTAATTTTTCCATGGATGAATCACCAAAATATCTACTAACTTTTCTTTCATGGTCTACTTATCATTTAAGGACCTCAAGTTTTGAATTCCATAGCTATTTGGTCCTTTTAGCTACTAAAATTCAACTTTTATATTTTACACAATTTGGTCCTTTTCATAATTAAACACATAATCGATAAAATTTTCTTATCAAAACTTTCATATAATAGTCCTATCATAATGCAGACCATGCAATAATATTAAAATAAATTTTTCGGCTCGAATTTGTGGTCCCAAAACCACTATTTCGAATTTACTGTAAATAGGTTGTTACATGACAACCCTAGGAAGTCATCAAGGTGGAAAGTAATGCAAAATCGGTATTGCCCATTCATGAACATCTTTACCCCAAGCCAGTCTGGACTGTGAGGTCGGAAGATAAGTAGTTCTTGCTGACTTGTTATGTTGGTGGAAGATTGAAAGATCTTGCTAGGGTAGCGACTAGTTGGTCAATGAGAACCCGACACAACAGTTAATTGGGATTGTTGAAGCAAGCTGATCACCCATTCTCTGAGTTGATTCACTTTATTTATCTTTATCTCTTATAATTTTAATTTCTCTTTTTATGTTATGTTATTTTATTATTTTACAAATCGTAAACATATTTCTTATTTTAATCCCGTACTATAACTGACCTAAAGTATTAATTAGATCTTTAATTGTTTAGGTTAAGATTGTTTTAGTACTCACCTCTCTTGGGTACGATCCTTGGAGTACTCACCTCTTTCGTTGTAAAATTTATATTACAATTCGACCCGTATACTTGCGGTTATTTCCTTATAACTCTCTATTTTCTTGCAGTATTCATACTGAGGATGTTAGTACGTCCAGAGGCAGTCAATAGGGGTGTTGGGTAGGAAATTTTCTGAAAAATTTGCATTATGATTTTCAAAAATTCTGCGTTGTCGTAAGCATGCATGCACAATTTTGCCATTTAACTTTGATGGAATTCTTTGGAATGTTATTATTTGTTTATTATGTTATTTGTGTTTCTATTTTAGTTTAGTTACACATTGAGCCTTATAGCTCACCCTTTTATTTCACCATTTTAGGTAACTAGTGGACTTATGATTGTGTCGCGTTTGGGAACTCGGATTGGTTTTCTCTCATATGATGGTTTGAATTACTAATAATTAAAATTTCTAGACTTTTGCTTTTTGTACTAAGTTTTGGATTTAATTTTGGTTTTGGGTTTTTGCTATGGTTTTTGTTAATTAGTTAAAGGTTTCTGCATGATTAATGTCATTTAAAATAAATGCTTGGTTTTCAAAATTAAAAAGCTAGGGATTTTTTGCTACAAATTTGAAACAAGTTTTAATAACGAAAGTTTCAGAATATGCTCAATTGGCAAAGTTATATGTTTTCACTTACCAAAATCACAGTTTTCAAATTATTAACTCTCAAATTTCCACTGCAAAGCTAAGTATCATTTTAAGCATTTTTCCGTAAAATAGATAAGAATTACTCATGGTTTTGAAAAAAAACATGTAAGAGTGGAACAACGGAAATGTGGAAGTGTACACAATCGTATCAAGTAATAAAGTGACAAAAGAATGTCGAGTTATCATACCCACAGGGACTGTGAAAGAAAAATATTTATAAAATTTAAATCAAACACTTTGGTGATGGGAAAAGTATGTTGTATTCAAGAAGTGATTTAAAGACTAAAAATTAAATAAGTAATAGAAATAAGAAGTAAAAATTCCAAAGCACGATTTCAAAAAGATGAGTTTCAATCAATATGACATAATTGTGTTAGGTCAATTACATTCCTTAACTTAGAATTACTAAACCCATGTTCATGTTGTCACAAATATTTTCACGGAAACTTAGTAATTTGTTATCTACTGCACATACATACTAAATTAACCAATATCTTGAGCATTTTTAATTGCCAATTCAAACAATTAATCAATCTTCATAAGCACATGTAATATTAACTGAGGTAACAATATATTTCTATATTGAAACAGTTTAATCACAATAATCTTGCAAGTTATGCAAGGCTAATGTATCGTTTAATACCACTGCTAATTTAAACCTTCAGCTACCTTAGAAGATTAAACATGTATCAATTAAATACTGTGCCAATTAATTATATTTTCAATATTTTTAATAATTAATTCATTTATTATCTTAAATTTTATAATGCAAGTATAAGATAAGCATGGTTTTATTTAATTGAACAATTCACCAAAGCCTATAACAACACAAACATGGTTTTAATAATTCAAGTGGACAGAATAAAATCAATCTAACACGAATTAAATTAATCCATTTTAATTAGAAAAACAACAACAACAAAACAATTAATCATATTCATGATCACAATATAAATTAGAAAATTAAAAAGAAGGGAACTAGGAAGCAAATCCAGTATTTCTCTGAAGCCAGACCAGTGCGCTCCTCTTCTTCTTTGTTGTTCTGTTGAACCAAGGCCTCCACGAAAAATTAAATAATGTTATTCCAAGGTGGAAGAAGGCTCTTATCCAATAGGGAAACTGGCAAGGGAAATGGGAAAATAAGGAGGGAATGAAAGAGTGAAAAGTAAGTGAAAGAGATAGATGTGCGGGAAATGAATGGTGTGTTGAATGAGGTAGCAAAGGTGCGTATTTGTAGGTGTGAATGGCTGCTATAAATAGCAAATAATTAGCAACCAAACACTCTTCCTTGGCCAGCCATACAACAAGCATGTTTGAATATTTCAAATTTGCTATTTTAAGCCAAGGGCAAATCTTCAAGGGCACAAAAAATGCAAGGGTTTGAAAGGAGTTTAGGGAAACTTTGAGGGTTTTTTTTTGCAAGCATAAAAATCAGAAAAAAAATCAGTTAATTGGGTCAGCTTGTTGGACAGTTTTGGGCTACCAATTTTCTTGGTGAATTAGTCTTCTCTTTTCAGCATACTGGGTCACTTTCTCCTTTAAGCTTTACATTAATTTTTAGCCCAATTATATTTGGATAAAAAATTAAATATAAAATATATAAAATAATTTTAATTTGGACCGTCCTTGACTGCAAAAATATTCAGCCTTGCTCTTGGTTCACTTGATGCAAAAATTTCTCCAACGGTTTAAGCCTTTCGGGGTGTCTGCTAAGCCAATTTTCACGTTTTATGCAAAATTATCGAAAATAAACCAAATTTGTAAAAAATTATTATAAAAATAATTAAAATTCAATATGTTAATAATTTAAGTGCAAATTAATTATTTTATAATTAAAGTTTGAATTTCGACAAATTTACTACAAAACTGCATGAATTAGAGCTCAAAAGGTGTTGAAAAAATCTATATATTTTTATGTTTCTAAAGAGTATTGTCAAAAATAATATGATCATATCACACAATTTCCAAAGGCAGATTTTAGTATATATTTTCAAGTAAAAGATGTACTAAACCAAGATCTGGTCACAACATTTAAGCCAGGTGTGAGATATTATACTAAACTGTCTCGTGTCTTGATTGATCAAGTAATTGAATAAACATTGTTGGTCAGCTTTGACACTAACACGTACAGTGAGCAAATCACTGTTAAAATATACCACTAACAAATAATTCTTGTGATTTAGTGCAACGACCTGAATATGACGTTCACACGTTTGACCAATGAACTAATCGTTGACACGTCACCATTTAGTATACATTAATTTACATTTCGTAATTATTTCTCTTGCATATCTTTCAAAAAGGGAAAAAAAATATTTCTCCTGCAGAAATAAGGTAGTTAGTGACATGTTTCTTAATTTTCCAACTAGTATTCCTTTTTATCTTGATTTGTTTCCTTAATTTGTTCCTTTTACATTAATATAAATCCTCTCATAATTATCTCACCAAAAATCCAAAAAGAAAAGCAAAGCAAGAATGCCTTGCAATAATTTTAGGACTCTAACTCCTTTGCTTTGCATGCTTATGCTTGCAAGTTGCATTTCTCAAACACTGGTTTCATATGCAAAATCAGTAGATAATTTAGTTATTCGTTTCCGTTATAAGGTTCACATTATCAATGGCCTTCCAGAAAATGCTAAGCCATTAAGGCTTAGTTGCCATTCGAACGATGATGATCTCGGACACCATACTCTTTGGAAAGACCAAGAATTCCAATTCAAGTTTGGCATTCACTTTCGGAAGAAAACTCATTTCGTCTGCAACTTCAGTTGGGGATCCAAGTCCTTGAATGATATCACTGTTTTCGTGAACAAGGTTGAAACTCGTACATGTAGAGAGACAGGGAACTGCTTCTGGAAAGTAGAAACGAATGGGATTTATTTTAGCAATAATGATCAAAATTGGGAGAAACGGTTTAAATGGTAACCATTTATATCAATGCTTCAATTCTCAAATCTAATACATCTATGCTATTATCGTGATGGAAATTTATTTAAATAAATTGTGTATGTTTTTCTTTGGCTCCTCATTTGTTAAAAATGAGATTATAGTTACATATAAAAATTCTAATTATAACCTAATCTAATCATATATATTATATTACAACGTCTAAAGCTCCTAGATGACTTGGACAACATATTTTTTTTTACCATGTCAACTATTCATATTTTAAGTTGATTAAAATTTTAAGAAAAATTTTGATTAGTTAAAAAAAGAATTTTATTTAAGTGATAAGGTTAGAGAATAAAATGTGATAAGATTAACCATTCAAAATTTCTTAAAAATATCTATATTTACAAAATAATATTTTTGAACATGATAAATACTTTTTTTAATATATGTGATGAGTTCAAAGTTAAAAAATATATATATACTTGATAAGTTCACTAAATAAACACTAATAGCTTTAATAGTTGAATTCTTGATAAGTTTTAGCTTTGATTTTAAAATGTTTTGATATAACAAACTTAATTTTAGATTCCCTTAATCAAATTTGCAAAAATTACTTTGATCAATTTCAAATATATTTTCAAGTGTTACAAACTCAAAAGTAAAGTCTATAAATGACTTAAACTTCCTACAAAAGATTTTGAGTACCCCCAAGTCCTTTAAAAATGTTTCTAAGCCTTGTTTCTAAGTTTCCCCAACAGTGTTTCGAGACACACAAACTTTGAATGTAAAATTGTTTAGGGGGAGTTTTATCTCAATACAATTTGTGTTTTGTCTTAAGACACAAGCCATGTCTTGAGACAGACCAACTACAAGGGAACCCTTTCTTGAGACAAAAGCCCATTTGTCTCAAGACAAGTAAACATCGAAGCTAATGTTTACTTTAAGGAAGCCTTCTCTTGAGACAATTGTGTAATTACCTCGAGACATACCTATTGTGTCTTCAGATAGCATGCTCTAATGGTCATATTTTGTTCTTTTTGTCATGAGACAAAGATTCTATGTCTCGAGACATATACTTGCAGAGCAGCATTTAATGTGTGAAATAAATGCTATTAAAGGCAAGAAACTCCCTCCAATGGCTCCGAGCGTCCATAAATCAATGAGAAGACATAAATATCATTCAAGGACACTCATATGAAGACAAGAAACAAGTTTACAACTACTAAGAGTTAAAAAATTAATTAATTCTCATAACTATTATTTTCGCTTGAACACATTTGTGGGTTTAGTTGTGATTCATTCTTTCAAGTGTTCTTTTATATTGTGTGGTTACTTAATTTTTGTATATCTACCTTCTAGAAGTGGTAAACCATTTTTAATTTTATTTTTCATTTTTGTGAGGATTTACTTAAGGTTTTGGGTAGAAAACCTTAGGGCAAAGTGACCCTATCTTTCTTATTAAAAAGATAGAGATTGTAAAGATTAAATCTTGACCTTGAAAGGTTCAAATTAGTGAATTTGAGAAATCCATAGTTGTGGTAAGCTAAAGAGGTAGGCTATTGGGGCTAAACCACTATAAATTCTTCTGTCTCTCTTAATTGCCATTTTTTGCTTTATATTTTTAAAACACCAATTCACCCTCCTCTTGGTGTATATTGAGCTTAACAATTAGTATCAGAGCTAGAACTCCAGAGATGATATTACTACCAAGAGAAAGGATTCAAAAGAAGCTCAAGATGGAATGAAGAAGTTAATAAATTTTTCTTATGGCCTTAGAGGAAAATTCAACTATGTTGGGAGAAGTTCATTCCACCATGATGCCTCTTCTATTCAATGGCACCAACCACTCTTATTTGAGGACAAGAATGAAGTTATTCATCTAAGGAATTGATTATGAAGTATGGAGGGTGATAACAAGAGAGCCATCCATTCCAAAAAAAAGTGTTAACAATTTCATTGTTGTCAAGGAGGAAGATGAATGGGATAGAGTTGATATCAAGATGGTACAACTAAATATTAAAGATATGCGCACTCTATTTTGTGCCGTTGGTCCGAACGAATACAATAGATTCTCCTTATGTGATAATTCTAAGGAGATATAGGATAAACTTGAAGTCACTATGAAGGTACGAGTAGAGTCCAAGAGTCCAAGATTAGCCTCCTCACCCTTGATTATATGCTCTTTAAGACGAAATTAGATGAATCAATCAAGAAGGTGTCTGAATGCTTCGTCAATATCATCAATGGTCGTAAAGCTATTAGGAAGACTTATGCCAACAAGGAGATGGTGAAGAAGATATTGAATAGAATCCCAAAATCATGGAAAGCTAAAATGACGACCATAGAGGAGTCAAAGGATCTTGACATTCTTTCTCTTAATAAGCCCATTGGGTCCTTTTTGACATATGAACTAAAGATCAATCACAGTGCTCAAGAGACCAAGGAAGCTTCAAAAAAAGTGGGAGTCACATTCAAGTCTACCACTCATGAGAAATATGAATCTAGTAATGATGATGATGAGGAAAAGGATGAGGAGGAGGAGAAGATGGCACTATTTGTAAGAAATTTTAAGAAATTAAACAAAGCCAAAAGACCTTGAAGGAGACACATCATCAAGAATCCTCATCATTTGCTATGAGTGCAAAAATCTAGGTCATATCAAATTTAAATGCCCTTAATGGAAGAAGAATAGGGCATCAAAATGAAAAAAAGAAAGCTATGATGGCAACTTAGAGTGGTAGTGACTCTTCCAATAATAATAAGGAACATGAAGTTGCTAATTTATGTCTCATGGCTAATGATGAGCCAAAGGTACTATCTAATTATAGTTATTTAAATGAATTTCAAGATGCCTTCGATGGTTTGGCTAGAGTTTGAGATTATGAACTCCAAATAC
The DNA here is from genome assembly GCF_007990345.1 of Gossypium hirsutum. NCBI lineage: Eukaryota > Viridiplantae > Streptophyta > Magnoliopsida > Malvales > Malvaceae > Gossypium > Gossypium hirsutum. The sequence continues at coordinate 77,414,542 of NC_053428.1, forward strand.
AAGAAAATGGTTTTAAAAATTGAAAATCTCTAACTATAGCCAAAGAAGAAATAAAAAAGAAATTGAATGACAAGCATGTTAAAATTGATGATTTGAACAAAAAAGAACTTGCATGATTCATTTTTTATGTTCTGTATGAGGCAACAAATATTGAATGACATGCTTGAGCCTCAAAGAGCTTTCTTTGATAATAGTGGTTTGGGATTTATAAATTTACAAAAAGAAAGAAAGTTTAAAAATTTCTTTGAAAAACGAAGCTACATATATGATGCCTTACATTTTTGCACCCATTGTTACAAAAAAAGGACATGATAGGCATGTAACACCCTTAACCCGTATCCATTGCTGGAATAGGGTTACAGAGCATTACTGGAGTTTACAATACAAATGGATAGAAAATTCAAACATTTCATAACATATCATTAAACATATTTAAACCAATTCAAATCATACAAATTTTCCCTTATATGATCCCTCAAGGCTCAAAATACACATTAGAAACAAGTTGGGACTAAATCAAAAATTTTGAAAAATTTTCAGAAAACATTGAAATTTTTTCATTACTGTAGGGGTCATAGGGCCGTGTGACTCACACGACCAAGCGACATGCTCGTGTCTTAGGTCATGTGGGCATTTGAAATAGGGACACACGGTCATGTCCCAGCCTGTGAAACTCACTGACTTAGGCCACACGGCCAAGCCACACGCCCGTGTGCTAGGCCGTGTACCCTTCGAAGTAACCTCACACACTCGTGTGCCAATATGTGTGCTAGGCTGTGTAACAACTTGACTTGCAACCCTTTGAAAGCTATAGGGGACACATGGTCATGTCACTTGGTCGTATGTCACACACACGGCTAAGACAAATGCCCGCGTCTCTGCCCGTCTGGACGAAAAAAGGCTATTTTACAAGACATTTTTCTCACCCAATTTGGCATGTACCTACAACCATAATTGCGCAAACTTAAAAGTCATAACAAGGCATCCAAATAAATCATAAACAAACCTTAAACATATGGTATAATATCATAAAACCAATATGCCCTTAGGCACCTCAGATGACAATTTATAACATGACCAACCATATGTTCAATTTAACCAAATAGCCAAATAACTTGTGTGCATACTTGCATCAATATATACCATGTATTTTAATTACCAAAATACAACCATTTGGTACCAAAATTCCATTCTTTAACAAGCATCAATTTACCAAATGAATCATACCTACTTTAGTATCAATCTACCACAAATTCATCATAACACAAGACATATATATGACACTTGACTATCATTTTACTGTTCACCATTTAACCACTAATCAAGCCACACATCAACCATATTAAAACAACTTATATACATACCAAAATATGCCAAAACACAAGTCAAATCATATGGCCACAACTACAACAAAACATATAGGCCAACATTAGCCAAAATAACCTATACATGCCATTATAACTAAAATTAAACATCTGGAAGTACCGAAAGAGCTGATGGATAGTGTGATATAGCTCCAACAAGCTTCCAACTTGAACAAGCTTCCGATTCATTATAATCATCGAAAAATAACATAGAGTAAGCATTTAAGCTTAGTAAGATCGTATAACATAGAATTAAACTTACCATTTAGTCACAATTTAGGTAAGTAAACATAACATATCCCAACTCAATTTGGTCAAATGCCTAAGCACAAATTCACCAACATGTTAGCGATATAAAACACATATAATAGCCAATAAACATGGATGAAAATAACCACTAAGCAAGTTTCATATACATGTATCATCCATTTCATGTTTCAATATATCAAGTAATTTCATTTCCATGTATTTCATGTATATACTTGTAAGAACCCATTTTCAGTGAAATCAAAACAGTGGTTTCGGGACCACAAATCCGAGTTGGAAAGAAAATTTATTTTAATATTATTGCATGATCTGCATAGTGGTAGGAATGTCATATGAAAATTCTGATAAGAAATTTTTATCGATTATATGCTTAATTGGGGAAAGGACAAAATTGCATAAAATGAAAAAGATTCTAGTAGCTAGAAGGATTAAACAACTATGAAATTCAAAATTTGAGGTCCTTATATGGTGATTAGGCAACTAAAGAAAATTAGTAGATATTTTTTATGATTCATCCGTGGAAAATTTAGAAAAGGACAAGGACTAAATTGGAAATGAGAAAAGTTAGTGGATGATAAATAATTAATAAGAAATAATATAATTATATTATCATATTCATCCCCAAATTTAATGGAAACCCTAGGAGAAAGGAAGAAAGCTTATCAAGCTTAATTGGGTAAGTATTCAAGTCTTGTTTTTTGTAATTTTTATATTTTTGAGACCGGGATAGTCTAATCTATCTATTTTGGGAATTAATTTGAAAATTTGTCAAAGTAACAAAGTTTTTCCATGGATGAATATGCTAAAAATTTGAAATTTATGGTAGAAAATGAAAGGTTATTGATAGATAAACAACTTTTACAAAATGAATTTTGATAAAATTATGATTTAAGGACTAAATTGTAAAGATGTGAAAGTTGAAGAAAAATTCTAAATTTTATGGAATACATGTGCTGTAAATGTTATACTAAAATTTTTGTTAGGCTTGGAATAAGGATGAGATTGCATGAATTTCATTTTCCTAGCCTAGACAAAATTGTCATTTATGAAAAGTATAGGGAAAAATAGCAATTTTGCCTAGGATGTAAATTAAATCCAATTGAATATGAAATGTGAGAAATTGATGATTAAATTCATTCATATAGATCCAGACAACTCAATTTTGAAGCTAGATCGAGGAAAAGAAAAAGTTTCGGATTAGTAGAATTTCTTGTACAAACGACTATTGAGGTAAGTTTGTGTAACTGAATTGTGTTTATTTATATGATTGTATTGAATATGTTATGTGATTGTACGAATTATGAATGTTTAAATTATGAAATAAATTATATGCCTGATATAGCTTGAATAAATGTCAAGTTCCGTTTGAATACTGAAATTTGATGGATATATGTAATTTCCCATATTGGATGTGATTCTCCATATGCTGCAGATAGGATTTAGCTCGGACGAGTAATCCTAATATAACCCTCTTGATCATTCTGTTCTGCATGTGTTGCGCACTACTACAGCTCTATGTGAGCATCCTGTTACATGACTCGATCAGTTGTGATCCAGCATATAATGCGTACACAAACACAGCTCTACATGAGCATCTTGATATAATCTCTTATGGCTTTCCTGACATGGCTCGCTTGAACTCCCTGTTACCTTATCCAGTGCTCCTTGATATTAACTCTTCAGAGTTATCTGTTAAGCTCTATGATCTCTCCAAGTAAAACTCTTATGAGTTTCCTGTTTAGCCCAGATAAGTGTCCTGTTACATGGCTCATCTGAGCATCCTAATATGTGACTCGACAGTGTGCTTCTTGATTATGTGCCCTAATGGGTACCTCTGATCACGAATTGATGGATTATTGATTTGTACACCTTGTGTGTACTACCTGAGTATCCATCGAAATTTTAATGATTCAACAGATAAATCCCTGAAATGAGAAATTATGAGATTAAATGAATTATATTTCATATGAACCCGAAATACCTGAAAGTTTGTAACATGATGAGCTTATCTATGCTTACTTGATGTATATGTGAATACTGTAACTAACTTGCTTAAATGAGTGTATGTGATTAGACAATTTGCTAAATTGACGGGAAAGCATGTTATTATATGCTTATTATAATGAATGTGATTAGTAAGTTTATTTCCTGTTATACGAACTTAAATATTAAATGTTTACTAGGTTTTATTTTCTTTGTTTTATAGTATTCGGAAGCTTATAAAGGTTGGAGGTCGGTTAGATCAACATCACACCATCCATCAACTTGTTTTGGTATAAAAAATAATCTTATTTTGATATAATGAAATGTACAGGTTAACTTGGACAATGTTGGCATGTAAATAGTTGTTGTAAGTTAACCATTGGAATGGCTAATAATGATTTGTTTTGGTATATTTTTATAAGGTTATATATTATGTTTAACTTATATGTATGTCGTTTGGTTTGATTAAATTATGTTAAATAAATGTGTTAATAAAAAGGTGAGGATATAAACATGAATGCATGTGATGATATATCATGTTAGATGATAGAATTTGCTTGATTTATATGACTTGAATTGGTTGGAAAATAAATGCAAATGTTGTTGTAGGTTAATGGAAAATTTTGGGTGAGCAATAAAGCTAGAAAATGGCTTTTTTTTTGTCCGCAAAGGTAGACACACGGGCGTATGTCTTGACCGTGTGTGACACTCAACTTGGCACATGGGTATGTGGTTTGGTCGTGTGTCCCCTGCATCTTAAATTTGAGAAACAGAATGTTCAGAATTGGGCACATGGGCAGAGACACGGGCTTGTGTCTCAGCTGTGTATGATACACAGCCTAGAACACGAGCGTGTGTCTTGGCTGTGTAAACCTGCACATAAATTATGAAAATTAAATTAACCACATGGCTTAGCACATGAGTGTATGGCAGGCCGTGTGGCATTAGTCAGAGAGTTACACAGGGTCAGACACAGCCTGTAGCACGGGTGTGTCCTATGGTCACATGAGCGTGTCCTTTGACCACACAGGCGTGTGTGCCCTGCATCTAAAAAATAAATTTGGAATTTTGTGAAAAATTCTTTGAGTTCTCAATTTAGTCCTGACTCGATTCCAATGTTTATATTGGGCCTTGAGGGTCCATTCAAAGGATATTATGACTAGTTTTGAAAATTGAATAGTAATTAACATGAATTATCTGTAATTGTTCTGTAAACTCTTGTAGTACTCTGTAACCCTATTTCGGTGACAGATATAGGTTAGGGATGTTACAATAGCTATAATAGTTCATATCAAACTCATATCATCTCGTAACAGAACATTTCTCGTTGAACCATTTAGAAAATCATCAATTCCTGTACATGTATGCCCATACAAGCTATGAATAGGTATGCTCTCATGACCTGTAAATTGGTAAGCTTATACGAGCTGAGAATCGGTAAGCTCTCATGAGCTGCAATCAGTAAGCTTATATGAGCTGAGAATTGGTAATCCCTAATGACATGTCATTTGTATCCTACAAATTCCTAATGTTCAAACGGGACTTGATAATCATCATACGTCATTGGATATGCGATTGATATTTATACATGGCCATTATACAAATCCGATACATAAAATTCATTTAAAACATATAAATACACAATTTAATTATACAAACTTACCTTGATGAGTGTACGTAGATATGGAGGCGATTAATCCGAGATTTTCTCTTTGCCTCAATCTTACTCCGTACAAGGTTTGACTGGATCTATACAGATAAATTTAATTCAATTTAATATATTTCTCATTCAATTTACTCCAACATATATTTTGGAAAAATTACAATTTTACCCCTATACTTTTAATTACTATACAATTTAGTCCCTTGGCTCGAAAAATCAAATTCATGCAATTTAACCCCTACCAAGCCTAGTCAATTTTTATACATATTAGTAGTAGCCCATATATTTCACAAAATCACAAATTTTACTAATTACTTTGTTAGTGAAATCAGAATAGTGGTTTCGGGACTAAAAATCTGTCGTTGAAATATTTATTTTTATTAATATTTTATTGTCTACAGCATGATAGTAGTACCTATAAAAATTTCGTTAAGAAATTTTACCATTTGCATGCTTAATTCGATAAAAAGAACAAAATTGCAATAAGTGCAAAACTTAAGTTCTATAAGTTAAAGAGATTTAATAGTCACGATATTAAATGGTTAGAGGGTTTATGATGTAATTAAACCATTTTTATTATTAGTGGAAAACGATGGACATGAGATTGAGTTTTAATTAGTTTAAATTTAAGGTTAATTAAGTAATTTGGTAAATAAATAAAGAAAATAATGTAAAAAGTGTTGTCATCTTCTTGGTTTAGTCTTCACCACCAAAAATTTTAGAAGAAGAAGCCATATTTGAAGCTTGAACATTCGGCTAGATATATTACCTTGCATGCGAGTAATTTTTCATCCTGTTTTTAAAATTTTCTATGTTTTAGAGATCGTTGTAGCTTAATCTAGCTACCTCGGGGATTAATTTGTATTACTATTAAACTATTAGGGTTTTTCCATTAATGAATATGTATGAGTTTTGATAATTTTTGGAATAAAATGATTAGTTGTTGTTAAATAAACAACTTTTGTTAAGTGATTCTTAATAAAATTGACAAATAGGGATTAAATTGAAAAATAGAAAATGTACATGGTAAATTTGTGAAATAAATGGAATATAGGGCTTGCTAGGGACCTATATGAAATTTGGCTATAGTGGATTGAGGATGATTTGCATGAATTTCCATTTTTATGAGCTAAGGACTAAATTGAAAAGAAATCAAAAGTATAGGGGAAAAATTATAATTTTTATAAAATGTGAATTTCAGTTAAATTGATTAGAATGATTATTGAGTTGAGCTGAATTGATTCATTTAGATCAACATAAACCACGTACAACTCTAGATCGATGCAAAGAAAAAGCTTCAGATTAGTTGACTTCATTTTTCTACGTTTATCGTCGAGGTAAGTTTGTACGTTTAAGTTTCGTTTTTATTTTATTAGTTGAATACTATTATTGTATAATATTAAATTGGGTGTTGATGAAAAAATTCAATGGCGTTCATCGACGAATGAAAAGGAATAGCTTGGGATATTGATTATGTAAAGGGATGGTGACGACCATCAAACTATGAAAAAGGATGGTGACAACCACCGAACTATGAAAAGGGATGGCTTCGACTATCAAACTATGAAAAGGGATGGCTTCGGCTATCAATCTATGAAAAGGAATGACTTAGGCTATCAATTTATGAAAAGAGATATTTTCGGCTATCAGATTATGAAAAGGGATAGCTTTGGCTGTCGAACTATGAAAAGGGATAACTTTGGTTATCGAATTAAGAAAAGGGATGTGTCAACCATCTTATTATTACCTCGTGTGAGCTTCGATAAGAGCTTTTAATGTAAATTTACATTAATATGATGAAAGGTAAGTAATGTGTATCTTTGTGGAAATTAAAAGTAAGAATGCATATATAAGAGTATTCGAATTAGATGTGCTCATGTTGATTTGGGATATACATGCATTGTGGTTGTTTAATGTATTGATAAATTTAGACTATATTTGTTACTAACTTACTGAGCATGACATGCTTACTTTGTATTTATTTTTTTGTATTTGTAGTTGTTGGAAGCTTGCTCGAGTTGGAAAGTTGTCAGAGATCTATCACACTATCTATCAGATCTTTCGGTACTTATGAATTGTAACACCCCAAACCCGGCCCAGATGTTATGGCCGGATCCGACGTGTCACATTGAAGTTTTTAAGAAAACCAATGCCTCTTTCAACGTCCTTCTTAGTGTTTTAAAAGATAGTCTCTGTTAAGTTAATAAAGTGAATGGAAGCTGTGCACTAGGTAGGTATCCGAAACAGAGGAGGTGAGCCATGAAGGTTGCTTAAGTACCAATGCTCTTGATTGGATCCAATCCTAGATATGCCCACAACCATTGTCACATTTTGGTGCTAGCTTAGTTTCGAAAAAACTGAGTTGCAATTCATTTAAGTCGATATTTTTGATAAACCGATTAATTGTATCATTGCGTTTATTTTGAAAACAATTATCATTTTGGAAATGCGCCCTAGGTCTAACTTATATTGTTATCAGAAAAATATAGGGTATAAAATAAAATAATCCTAGAAAAATAATTAAAATGGCCTTATTACAACCTAAAACCAAATAATAATATTAATAAGATAAAACTTATAAAGAAATAAATCGGCTACTTATTGCAATTTAAAGAACCAGAAATAGTAGTGTGGCCATCTCCAAGTCCCTCACAGCTTCAAACCATCTAAGCTTAGGGATTACCTACACAGTTAGAAACGGGGTGAGTTTATGAAAACTCAGTGTGTAATCCCAATAACAAACAAACAGTGAAAACACAGTGTCAGTACAATCTGGGCCAAAGCCCTATTTAGTCTTGGCATATACTAGGGCGAAGTCTTTTGTTTAACGATTACTGGGTCGAAGCCTTTTCATAAATCATATCACTGGGCCGAAGCCTTATCATAAATCATATCACTGGGCCGAAGCCTTATCATAAATCATATCACTGGGCCGAAGCCTTTTCACAAATCATATCATTGGGCCGAAGCCTTTACTATAAACGGTATGGCCCTTAGGCCCATTTCAATATCACATGTAATGTCAATGGATGTATGCAAGCCCATTTGGGGAGACTACTCGACCCACCATTCGCTACTCTCCACCCGTACCAACCAACACACCATGTGGGGAATGATTCAACCCACCCAACCAACACACCACTGGCAGCATAGCTGCTTTATCATATATCTGGAGGCCTAGCCTCTTTTATTAACTGGGGCAAAGCCCTTTTGATAAACTGGGGCAAAGCCCTTTTAGGTAAACTGGGGCAAAGCCCTTTTGGGTAAACTGGGGCATACCCCTTTTAGCACTTCCTCCATTTATAAAACCCAACCCATGCAACATGTCATGTATGCAGAATGTCATGCCCATATTTGAATCAAACAATCACAGTCAAGTCATTCATATCACCAACATATATTCACAATCAAATCCGTCAACCACACAGTCTAAGTCAGTCACTTGCCCACAAGGGCAAAACAGTCATTTTTCACATTATAAGGGTAATTTCGTAATGTTACCAAATATCTGGGTTTTCCATGTTCATCAACAATTATCAATATTTTTGAGTGTTTAAACAATGATCTTTAACCCACTTTCTCAAACTCGGGCTTTTGGGCCCAAAACCTCTAATGGGCCCTACGAATGCCGATTTAGCCCATTAAGCGCACATAATCCAAATTTTACAACAGTACTAACTGTGTTAACATGCAACTTTTCCAGATTCCATTTTCTATCAGTTTTACCCAAATAGGCCCGAAGCCCATTAGGCCCAATTTCAGCCCATTGAGGCCCAACTTACCATCGTGCACAAAATTGAGTTCTTACCTGTTCCATCGATCCAAACACCGATCTTATCGTATTTATCGCATCTATACCCAAACGCAACATTACAAGTTCCCAAAATACCAGTATTTTAGCATTTTGGCTTCTCAGCAAATATTAATCTAAGCTATTACGAAGGTTAGTACACACCTGTTATGGGTTGAAGTTGAAACGTTTCCAAATCAATCGCCTACGATAACCACCACTTGTCACTCAAACTTAACTAATCCAATATCAATATATGTAAATCCTAAGCACATCAGTCATACGGAACATAAGGGCATATTCGTCATTTTACCATACAGGGGTATTACGGTCACTTTACCCTATAGAGGCTTTACAGCCTTTTTACCTAATAAGGGTATTTTAGTCATTTCACCCTACAAGGGTGTTTTGGTAAATCTACAAACCAAGGGTATTTCAGTAATTTTGTAAACCAATGGTATTTTTATAATTTTTAGAAAGTCAAGGGTATTTCTGTAATTTTATAAATCAGGGGTATTTTGGTAATTTTACAAATTGAGGGTATTTCGGTAATTTCACAAACTAGCGGTATTTTGGTAATTTTACAAACTAGGGGTATTTTGGTAATTTTACAAACCAGGGGTATTTTAGCAATTTTATAGACTAGGGTTTTTTGGTAATTTTATTGATCGAGGGTATTTTGGTAATTTTGTAAACCAAGGGTATTTTAGTAATTTTGTAAATCGAGGGTAAAACAGTAATTCTATAAATCAAGGGTAAAACAGTAATTCTATAAATCGAGGGTAAAACGACAATTCTGTAAATCGAGGGTAAAACGGTAATTCTATAAATCGATGGTACTTTGGTAATTTTACAAGTTGAGGGTATTTCAATAATTGGTAAACTAAAGTATTCTAAACATGGATAACAATACTAATGGCCCTAAAGCCCATTCTCGGCCCAAATGGGCCCACACGCTCGTGTGGCCCTTTTATCCCAAATCTAGCCACAAATATTAGATTCACCTAGCCTAGCCTAATATTTACTACACAATCAAACAACTTATCCAATTGGGCCCGTAGGCCCATTAGGCCCACATGACCCTTTTTGGCCCATCGCGGCCCGAAGTAGCCATCCTACAGCTAGAGTAGTAAGAAATACACACCTGATAGGAGACTGGAGTTAATCCACGCTCCGAGCACTCTTAGCCGATGCCCAACCCAAACGAGCACTCCATACAACGAAAGGGATCAGCCAAAAAAGGTACCTCTACTCTCCTCATGGTTCTCTCTATTTAAAGCCAGCTTCGCATCCCCCCTTATGTTAGGTTCCTGATGTGGGATCCTTCCAACATCAGAGTTTAAATTCAACACCAACTCTTGCCGCCCCCTGTTAGCAAAATAAATGCTCCTTGCTTGCCATGGGATTCGAACCCATGCCTCCCCTCAAATGCTCCACACGCTACTTGCCATTAAGCCACAAGGCTTTTTGTGTCATATTTTATCTCCAATTAATTATAAGGTCTAAAGGCCAAAGTCCAGGTTCCCTTAAAAAAAACCAAAATAAATTGCAAGAGCCAAGGCTTGAACCCAGGCTCCCATACAACCTTAATGACGCCACAACCACTAGACTACAAGCTTCCTTGTGTCATTTATTTAACACAATAATTTAAAAGCCCTCACATCCAAGCATCCACGTTTTTTTTTTCCTCTTAATGCTAAAATTTTTGCTAAAGCCCAAGTTTGAACCCAAGATTTCTCTAACACTTCTTAGGGCCATTAACCACCAAAGCGGACATTTATTGTGTTATTTCATTGCACAATTAAATACCTATATACAACCTCCTTACGGACCCGTACTCAAGGCCCAATACTTCTAGGCCCAAATTCGGGGTGTTACATGAATGTTTTATTTTGGTCATAATGGCATGTATAGGTATTTTGGCTAATGTTGGCCATGTATTTTGGTTGTTGAAATGGCCATTTGGTTTGGCTTGAATAATGGCATTTTGTGGTGTAATAGATGTAGTTTTGGCATGTAAATATTAGCTTTAGAATTGTTTATGTTTGGCTTCTTATGTTTGAAAGATGGTTGAAGGTAGGATAGGGTAAATATGCATATGGTAGGTGTTTTATGACGTATGTGAATGTGGTGATTTGGTGCATTAGTTATAAGTGAATTATATGACTACTTCAAGCTAAACCTTGAATGGTATATTTAGTACTTTTTTGGTATGTTTTCAGTTGGTAAAACAAATGGTACAATATGGTATAAACTTGGTTAAGCATTAGTTAAACAATTGACCAATATGTGTTTATATTGTTACATGTTTTAAATGTTGTTATTTGAGGTGCCATTGGGCATATTGGTTGTATGAAATTATACCATATGTATATAGCTTAATTATGCATGATTTTGGTGCCTTGTTATGGCTTGTGCATATGTGCAATTTTAGTTGTAGGTACATGCATAGTTGGGTGAGAAAAATGGCTTGTAAAATGGCTTATTTTCGTCCATAAGGATAGAGACGCAGGTGTGTGTCTCACCCATCTATGACACACGGTTAGGTGACACGGCCATGTGTGCCCTGTAGCTTTCAAAGAGTTTCAAGTTAGGCTGTTACACGGCCTAACACATGGGCACGGACACAGGCATGTGAGGTTATTTCGAAGGGTACACGACCAGGCACACAGGCGTGTGGCTGGGCCATGTGACCCAAGTCAGTAAGTTACATGAGCATGGTAGGGGCTGGGACACGGCTATGTCCCTACTTCAAATACCCACACGGCCTGTGACACGGGCATGTCTCTTGACGGTGTCAGTCACATGGCCTGGCCACATGGCTGTGTGACCCCTGCAGTTTGAAAATTTTTATATTTTTTTGAAAAATTCTGTAAGTTTACAATTTAGTCCGACTTGTTTGTAACGCATAATTAAAGCCTCGAGGTTTCGTTTAAGGGACAATATGTATGTATTGAATTAGTTATAATGTATATATTGATATGATTTGAAAAGTATGAAATTTATGTCCGTTTGATTTGAAAACTCCGGTAATGTTCCGTAACCCTGTTCCGACAATGGATACGGGTTAGGGGTGTTACATTCTATAGCTATTTAATACATTTAGCTACTAGAACTCAACTTTTACACTTTACGAGATTTAGTCCTTTTTATCAAATTAAGCATGTAAACGGTAAATTTTCTTAACGAAATTTTTATACGGTAATACTACCATTCTATAGACCATAAAATAATATCCAAATAATTTTTTTGACTTCGGATTTGCGATCCCAAAACCACTGTCCCGATTTCATTTAAAATAGGCTGTTATAACTCTCCCCCTAAAGGGATTTTCATCCCCAAAAATCTTACTAGAAAAGAGGTTCAAATATTGCTTCATCATAGCTTCCTTGGGTTCCTAGGTGGCTTCTTCTATTTCGTGTCGTTGCCAGAGAATTTTTACTAAAGTTATGTTCTTATTTCTCAATTCTTTCACCTCTCGTGTGTAACACCCCTATCCCGTAACCGTTGTCGGAATAGGAAAGGGGTATTACCAGACTTGTAACTCATGTCAGAACAGTAAAATTTTAAACTTTTTCTTGAAATAAAGATCATTCATTTAGATACATGCTAAATACAGCCAGGGATAAAATTAAACTTCTATAAGTACACATTCAAAGGATGCCATTTTCGCATGGCTTATATACATTAACCAGAATATTATTCTGCTACTAGTCTATTCTATACATGCCATAAAATAATCCAAAACATAGCAGTACCAAACAGTGGATAGTAATAGTGTGACGAGTTGTTGACGATTCCCGAGCAAAGGCCAAATTTGACAATCTATAAAACAGAGAAACGTAACAACAGAGTAAGCTTTCAAGGCTTAGTAAGTCTTAAGTAAAACAATTAACTTCGCTGGATTAAATACATTTATAACTTACACAAAATCCAAGTGAAGTCTCGATGGGCTTAATAAGCCGACACAAGTACATAATACATACCTAGCCAACTTAATGTTCTGAACATCCGTAATTGTTGATTTATTACTAAGTCGCTTAAGATTAGGCCTTACACAAATCACGTTTTGAAATGTCAAGATATATCACCATTCGGTCAAATAGATTAAACCCTATGTATGCACATGTAATTCATTTATTTCATCCAAATTTAAGAGTATATACCCCTTCGCATTTAAAAAAAACATCGATGGTATTTTTGTTTAGTTTAATCAGTCGAACTAAAACATAACACTATAATCACATTCGGTTTCCATATTTGGAAACACATATTCATGTTTTCATATTACATAAACAATTTGATAGAGTCAATACTCGTCGAATATAACTTATAACCATCTCATAAGTGATTCCCCAAGTACATTTGTAATACAAACGAAATCGAATTCACATAGCAAGTAAGTATCACTTACCATATACTTAACCTTTGTACACTTACCGTTTCCATAGTTACCAATTACCAATTCAATCTTTCAATACCTCTAACCACTTAATCATATGCACTCATTTCGTGCACATACATAAATGTATATATATGTATTTAGGAGCTTAGTTCTTTAGTTCATATTCACATTAATATTTCAAATAAAACATAACACTATAATCACATGTTACCACATTTCACACAAACTATCACCATTGTAATTCATTAACGTCATTCGAATATAAGCATATAGCGTATACCTTAACTTCATGTCCTAATACCATTCGACTTTAATACATATTTATTTATATATATCTATATATATCCCTTTCAATAAACTTCCAACAAAATAAGAAAATACACACATGACTTACATTCTTCTCATGACAACCATTCGGCTAAACAACATATAAGTCACTACACCTTCAATTTATAAAACTATCAACACATATTACATATACATTGCTTACGTTTATAAAATAGCCATTCGGATAACTTGCACACATTTAAATTTTAGCCATTTTGGCCTCACCACCTATATATTTATCTTGTGCATCAATTCAGCAATAGCTTATAAGCAACTCAATTAGTTTCATCAATGTTTACAACAAAATCACAGATTCACTACAAACTGTTTTCTTGAGCAACAATCATTAGATTATTTGTAACTGGAGCTACGGAACTCCAAATGAAGTGTCGTAAATTTTCCCCGAAAATAGACTAATATATATTCTATACATAAAATTTTCATGATTTTTGGTTTGGCCAATCAAAACCATAATTTTCTTAAAGTTTCCCCTATTTCACTGATCGACTATACCGACCACTCTTTACTACGAATCAAATTTCTCATTGTACAGATTTCAAAATATGTTCTTGTTTATTTCATTTGAAACTAGACTCATTAAGGAGTCTAAGAATATAAATTTTATCTTATAAAAATTTTTGTACTATTTATAATGATTTTCTAAAAACAGAACAGGGGATTTCAGATTCATTCTGACACTATCACACACAACTTTAAATATCTCTCTATAGGAAATTCCTTTGCTTACACTGTTTATTTTATAAGAAACTAGACTCGTTGAGCTTTGATTACATATTTTATTCAATCTCTAATTCCACTCCAACAATTTATGGTGATTTTAATAATCACGCTACTGCTGCTGTCCTAAGCAGATTATTACAATTTGCTCTTAAATTTCCAAGTCCAAACACTTAAGAACATAGCATTTGAGTTTAAAACATATCATCATATATAAGTACTTCTTTAAACTTTTAACTTCATCTTATTACCCCTAAAGTCCGAATGCACACATAACAAAATATAATGCCAAAACGCCATTAACTAATAAAATCACACATACACAATTTATATACAAATTTCATCCTTACAATGTATATAATTCATTCGGCCATCCATCACTCACCTAACAAAACTTCATATCAAATTCCTATGACCGATCACACATATACTTACATTCCAATATTCGTAATATTCAAAATCACATTCTAAATAAAATAGTCATGAACAATGCCGAATCCTTAAGTGTTCAAACATAAATTTTTACTTAATTCAAAATATATAAACAACATTTGTTCAAGACATCAAACCTCTTTAATTTCGGCTATTACTAATATAAACATTCACAAATCATATTCTTAGGAAGACCAATTTCTTTCCACAACACATTCATCATCAATACTTAGATGAAACAACCAAAATTCCTTCCTTTATACCCTAGCTGAATGCTCCAATCATCCATCAAAATTACAAATTTTAGCATGGGCTAAGTAAGAACCATGATTATTTACCTAAAACAAGTTAAAATTTCACAATTTAACATAATATACTAACCTCCTTAATGACTCAAGTGACCAAAAATTCTTCCCTCCCTTTCTTTCTTTCCTTCGGCCAAGATGAACAAGAATCGAGCTTTATTTTTATCACCCCTTTTTTTTATTCCTTAACAATATAAAATTATACAACCATCATAAGTAATTATTTATGTCTATTTTTAATATAAATTCCTCATCATGGCCGGCCACTATAAACAAAAAGGAATATTTGACATGCAAGTACAAGCATTTTATAACATGCATTAATAGGCCACTTTAACATTTACCTAGCACATTTCTAAATTCTCTCACACAAGTCCAATTTAATAAATTTCACATACTATTAACTAAATTTAAGCATGAAATTTTCACACATGCATATTCATATATAATAATCATCAAATATGTCGGTTAATTATTTTTATGACTCGGTTTTGTGGTCCTGAAACCACTTTTCGACTAGGGTCAAATTAGGGATGTCACATCGTGATAGAATTCTAATCGAATCCTCACTGTATGTCATATTAGGCTAAATCTCGACATTTGTCAAGGAAATAATATGTGAAGGCTCAGATCAGTACCGTCATAACATAGACACATGAAAGACATTATGAATATTTTCTAGTTCTAATAGTAAAGCTAATCGGTATGCAACAGGTCCAATTTTTTTAGTAATCTCATACGTCCCGATAAATCGCAGACTCAGCTTTCCTTTGTGACCAAACCGAAGAACTTTCTTCTAGGGTGAAACTTTCAAGAATACTCTGCCACCGACTTGGAATTCTATATCTTTACATTTAAGATTCGCATACGATTTCTGATGATCGAAAGCTGTTTTTAACTATCTCCGATTACTTTTACTTTTTCTTCAGTCTTACGAATCAAATCAACCCCGTGTATCTTTTTCTCACTAAGCTCGATCCAGTATAATGGAGTTTGGCATTTACGACCATACAAAGCCTCATACGGTGCCATTTTTATACTCGACTGAAATTTGTTATTATATGCGAATTTGACTAACGGTAAATATTTTTCCCGGGTACTTTCAAACTCTCATACACAGCAATGAAGTATATCCTCAAGAATCTGAATCACACGCCTGGATTGACCATCAGTCTGAGGGTGAAATGAAATGCTAAAATGCAACCGCGTACCTAAAGCTTCCTATAACCTTCTCTAGAATAGTAATGTAAATTGCGGTTCTCTATTCAAAATAATAGAGATTGGCACTCCATGTAACCTGACAATCTCTGAAACGTATAACTCAGCTGGTCTCTCAAGGGAGTAGTTTGTACGTACTGGAATAAAATGTCATACTTTGTCAAACGGTCAACGATAACCTAGACGGTATATTTCTTTCTCGATAATAGGGGTAAACATGATACGAAATCCATAGTAACTCTATCTTATTTCCACTTCGATATCATCACTGTCTATAACAGTCCTGAAGGTACCTGATGTTCAGCTTTAACTACTGACATATCAAACATCTTGATACAAAATCAGAAAACTCACGTTTCATTCCCGGCCACCGGTACATCTGTCCCAAATCACTATACATTTTATTGTTTCCCGAAAGAACAGACAAGCTACTATTATGAGCTTCGTGCAAAATGGTCCATTTTCATCCACAAAGGTAGAGACACGGGCATGTGTCTTAGCCATGTATGACACATGGTCAGGTGAAACAGCCGTGTGCCCCCTGTAGCTTTCAAAGAGTTGCAAGTCAGGCTATTACACGGCCTAGCACACGGGCATAGACACGGGTGTGTAAGGTTATTTCGAAGGGTACACAGGCCTATGACTTGGCCATGTGACCTAAGTCAGTGAGTTACATGGGCACGGATACAGGTTCGGACACGGCTATGTGTCCCTACATTGACTGGCCACACGGCCGTGTGACCCCTATAGTTTGAAAATTTTCATCTTTTTCTAAAAAATTCTATAAGTTTATGATTTAGTCTCGATTTGTTTCTAATACGTATTTAGGGCCTCGAGGGTTCATTTAAGGGACAATATGTATGTACTGAATTATGTTTAATGTATATATTGATATGATTTGAAAAGTTTGAAATTTATGTCTGTTTGATTTGAAAACTATGGTAATGCTTTGTAATCCTATTTCGGCGATGGATACGGGTTAGGAGTGTAACATTTATTGGTATCAGAGCTACGATTTAGTCAATTCTCAGACGAAACGTAGTGTAACACCCCTTACCTGTATTCAACACTGGGACAGTAAACGAGGCATTACCGGACTTACATCGCAAGCAAACATACAATTGCGAGTCATACATTTTCATCCAAATTAAAAACCATTTGTATTCTATCATAAAGTCTCTAATACGAGCCTACAAGGCCCAAAACATGCTTTAAAAGTGGTTCGGGACTAAACCGAGCATTTATAAATCACATCACACAAGAGATAATTGCACGTGCATGCATATATGTATATATCAGTTTACAACCAATTCAACCAAAATGAGACAAGCTACATGGCTAAATACCAAAACAAGCCTATGACTATTACAAGCCAATACATTTGGCCAAATCATGATGACACATATAACAAAATGGTCAAGTCCCTATACATGGGATATTCTCAAAATGTTTTACATCATCGTTACCCAAAATAACAGTTTGATAGTGTGATGCGAACTCCAATAATCTCCAACTTGAACTAGCTTGGTGGCACTATAAAACATGAAAAATAAAATGGAGTAAGCTATATAGCTTAGTAAGCTCATATGAAAGAAATAAGCTAACCTTACCATACATTAACATGCAAGTAATATGACATAAGATAATGTAAGTTACCAAAATCTCATGATCATAATTCACTTCCATCAAAACTTTCCTTGAATTCGTCATTTCACGAATTAATGATCATAAGCTTTAAGTACATACTTGTACCATCTCGTAATAATTTCATACTTAGTCTCATGGTTGTTATACCCAATGAACCACTCAGAATAATAATATCGGATACTCAGGAAAACCTTACATGCAAGGTGCCACATATGTAGCCATTGCTACCTCTATCTCATATCACATATATGCTCGCTTTCAAGCCATTCACAGGCCTACTCACACAACCTGTCAATTAAGACGTAGCTACACAGTGCTGCTCACACAAGCTGTCAAGTAACCGTGACATATACCAGTATACTTAGCCATCGGTAGGACGTATAGGACCAGCATCCGGATCACATAACATAAAACCCTAGTGACATGCCACTTATATCCTAATCTATTCTTAAGATTCGATCGGGATTTCTTGCTTGCCGAAACGTCATCGAACGTGTCTGTAGAGTCATTTACACAATTCATGAAGTATTAAAGCATTTAAAATACAATTATAATAAAGCTTATTTAACATACGAACTTACCTTGGTTACAAAAATGGCCAAAGAGATTTATTCGTCAATTACTTTGGTTTTCCCTTGATCTAAACCCAAACTTCACTTTTCTTGATCTATAATACTGCATTTAACTTATTTAATCATCACATTATTCAATTCAGCCCAAAAACACATTATGGAAAATTTTACATTTTGCTCTTAACTTTTCAGCATTTTACAATTTAGTCCCTAAGCTCGTAAAATGAATTTATTTCAATTTATTCACAACCCAAGCCTAGCTGAAAATTTATTTATACTCATAACAGACCATATTTTTTTTTATTCGCACTTTCTACACATTTTATAGACTTTTACAAATAAGTCCCTATTTAACATTTTTATCGAAAATCACTTTGTAAATGTTGTTTATCTAACATCAAACATGCATTTTCTACCATTAAACATCAAAATACACACATATTCATCATGGGTTAAATTTTAGACTTTAATGCTTCTTCAAATTAGTACTTGGAAAGGCTAGATTAGGTTAAGACAACTTCAAAAACATAAAAATCAGTAAAAATAGGGCAAGAATGGACTTACAATCAAGCTTGAAAGTGGCCAAAACCCTAGCTATGTCTTTTTCTTCAAATTCGGCTATGGGGGGACTAATTTGAAAAGATGGATACTTTTATTTTTACTTATTTTTTCTTTATTTATTAGATTACCAAAATACCCCTCACTTAAACTTTCAATTTTTTACGTACTCCATGTCCATTTTTGTCCACTAAGAAGTATAATGGTCTAATTACCATTTAAGGACCTCCAATTAAAAGTTTATAACATTAGGCACCTTTAACTTATAGAATTCAAGTTTTGCACCTATTGCAATTTAGTCCTTCTAGTCAAATTGGGCACTCAATCGATAAAATTTCTTAACGAAATTTTATCACAATTATTCTATCATGCTGTAGACATTAAAGAAACAATAAAATAAATATTTCTATTTCATAGTTGTGGTCCCGAAACCACTATTACAATTTGACCTAAAAAGGGGCTATTACAACTCTCCCCCTTTAAGGATTTTCGTCCCCAAAAATCTTACCAAAAAAGAGGTTAGGGTGCTCCTTTCTCATAGCTTCCTCAGGTTCCCACGTAGCCTCTTCGATCCCGTGTCGTTGCCAGAAAACTTTCACTAGAGCTAAGCTTTTATTTCTCAACTTTTAACCTCTCGAGCTAACACTTTAATTGGTTCTTCACCATATGTCATATCGGGTCGAATCTCAATCACTGACAGCGAGATCACATGTGATGGATTTGATCGATATCATCGCAACATCGACACATGAAATACATTGCGGATCCTTTCTAACTCCGACGGCAAAGTAAGTCGATATGCCACTGGCCCTATTCTTTCAATAATCTCATACGGCCCAATGAGACACTTTCAGAAACTCAACTTGCCTTTGCATCCAAATCTAAGAATTTTCTTCCACTGAGACACTTTAAGAAACACTTTGTCACCAACTTGAAATTCGATATCCTTCCGTTTCAAATTCGCTTACGATTTCTGTCGATTCGTAGCTGCTTCAATCACGAATTACTTTCACTTTCTCCTCGATTTCTCTAACCAAATCAGCCCCGTGAATCTGTTTCTCACTAAGCTTGGTCCAATACAATGGAGTTCAATACTTGCGGCCATACAATGCTTCATATGGTGCCATCTTTATACTCGATTGATAACTATTGTTATAAGAAAATTTGACCAACGATAGATATTTCTCCCAACTACCTTCGAATTCTAAAATACAACAACGAAGCATATCTTTGAGAATTTGGATCACTCTCTCAGATTGACTGTCGGTTTGTAGATGGAATGCGGTACTAAAATTCAACTTTGTACCTAACAATTCTTGCAATTTCTTTCAAAGTCATGACGTAAACCTTGGATCTCTATCTGAAATAATAGAAATAGGCACTCCTGCAATCTAACAATTTCAACAATACACAATTCAGCTAGTTTATCAAGTGAATAATTAGTATGTGTCAGAATAAAATGAGCCGATTTTGTCAATCTATCAACAATGACCCAAATAGTATATTTCTTCTTCGGAGTCAAAGCTAACCCTGATACGAAATCTATCGTAACTCTATCCCATTTGCACTCGAGTATAGTCACAGGCTGAAGTAAACCCGAAGGCACTTGATGTTCGACTTTCACTCGTTGACAAATCAAACATCTTGTTACAAACTCTAAAATGTCTCGTTTCATGCCTGACCATCATTACAATTCCTTCAAACCATTATACATCTTGGTACTTCCAGGATGAACAGATAGACAACCATTATGTGCCTCATGAAGAATTTTCTAAATCAGTTTAGTATCTCTTGGTACACAAATACTACCTCGAAACCTTAAATAATCATCAGATCCAATCTGATATTCTAAATCACTATTCAATTCACATTGAACTCTTTTAGCTTGCAACTCATTATCACATTTCTAAGTTTCGCAATTTGCTGAAGAAATACCGGCCTAGCTTTCAACTTGGCCCGAATTGATCCATCATTAGGTAAAGTTAACCACGTATTCATTGCTCTCAAAGCAAACAAAGTCTTTTCTATTTAAAGCGTCTGCGACTATGTTCGCTTTCCCCGGGTGATAGTTGATCACTATTCATAATCTTTCAATAGCTTGAGCCATCTTCGTTGTCACAAATTCAAATCTTTCTAAGTCATCAAATACTTTAAACTCTTGTGATCAATAAAGATGTGACACTTCTCACCAAATAAGTGGTGTCCCTAAATTTTTAAAGCGAACACAATAGCAGCCAATTCCAAGTCATGCGTCGAATAATTCCTTTCGTGCGGTTTCAGCTGTCTCGAGGTATAAGCTATCACTTTACCCTATTGCATCAACACACAACCAAGACCATTCAATGACGCGTCACTAAAAATCACAAACTCTTCCCGACTCAGGTTGCACTAACACTGGTGCCTCAGTCAAAAACACTTTCAACTGCTCAAAACTCTGTTGACATTTCTCAGGCCATTCAAATTTCACATCTTTTTGTAATAATCTGGTCATAGGTGTAGCAATCATCAAAAATCCCTTAACAAAACATCGATAATAACTAGCCAAACCCAAAAAGCTTCTAACTGTGGATACATTTCTTGGTGGTTTCTAATCGACAACTGCCAAGATCTTACTCGGATCAACCTGTATACCTTCCGCTAAAATAATGTGTCCTAGAAATTTAACTTCTCGAAGCCAAAACTCACTTTTTCTGAATTTAGTAAACAATTTCTTATCTCTCAAAGTCTAAAATATGATTATTAAATGTTTAGCATTCTCAAACTCATCTCGAGAATAAATCAAAATGTCATCAATAAAAATAACCACAAATTTATCTAAATACAGTGGAAAATTAGATTCATCAAGGCCATAAAAACTTCAGGAGCATTAGTAATCCAAAAGGCATAACAAGAAATTTATAATGCACGTACCTTGTTCTGAATGTAGTCTTTGGCGCATCCAACTCTTTAACTCTCAATTGATAATAGCCTAATCTTAAGTCTATCTTCGAGAACACTGTTGCCCATTTCAACTGATCAAGCAAATCATCAATTCTTCGTAAAGCATACTTGTTCTTTATCGTAACCTTGTTAAGTTGACGATAATCAATACAAAGTCTCATGGATCCGTCTTTCTTCTTGACGAATATCACTGGTTCACCACAGAGTGAAAAACTCGGTCTCACAAAACCCTTATCTGTCAATTCTTACAACTGAGATTCGAAATCCTTCAATTTGGTTGGAGCCATTCTATACGGTGCTACCGATATCGGTGAAGTTCCCGATACTAAATTAATAGTAAACTCAACCTCTCTAATCGGTGGTAATCCAGGCAACTCTTCTAGAAACACATCCGTGTATTCACAAACTATCGGCATAGATTCAATCTTCAATTCAGACACTTTCTGTAATGTCTCGAATTTTGGGCCAACAGTTTTAAGTCTTGAGTGGGTGCAGTTAGGAGACTGTACATAAATATTTAGTTGTGTAAGAAAGTGACACAACAGTGTATTTATTTTAGTGGTTAAGTGTTCTGGGAAATGTCTGTGAAGTCCAAAGTTCAAGCCTGGGCTTTTGCAAAATTTTGGTTTTTACTTGATTAAACCCTATTTCTAGTCAGTAGGCTTCTTAAATAAATATGAATAGAGCATGACATAAAAAGCCTACTAGTCTAGTGGTAAGTGGCGTGTGAAGTGCGCAAGAGGTCTGAGGTTCGAATCCCTGCTGATGCAATTGGGGATCATATCTTTTTTTATTGAGGGCCAAAGGAGGAGGTTGTGTTTGACCAAAACACCAAAAGTTTGAATAGATTTGTTGTTAGCCGAATCTGATAAGAGCATTATGGGGGATTTTGATTGTTTGAATTGGTGGACAGGAGGGAATTAAGGAGAAAATCAAGCAAGTTTGAATTTAAAGGAGAGTTATGCTGGGTTTGAACTCTAACACTCAGTGTTTTGGTTGTGTAGGAATGTTGGGGAGGTGTTTAGTATGTAGAAGGCCAAAAAGCACCTATACCTAGCAAAATTAAGTGAATACCGAATCGGATGAGTTCATTTCGTAAAAAATTTGACTATGCTAATTGGTTTCGAAAATGGTTTTGCTTTGGGTGCCAATTTTTAGATTAGCTAGCTGAGTGTTGACTTTGTTTTCAATACCTCGGGTTGGCAGCTTCTTTTCTTTTGTTTTGTTTGCGTTAGCTGAATACTGCATTTCGCTTCTCCTTCTTTCTTTTACTCTTTTCTCCATTAAGCCGAACACCTTGATCAAGTGGCCGGCCCTTTTCTTTTTCTTTCAACTCTTCTCGGTTTCTTCTCTCTTAGGCTGAGTCCTATGTTGGCCGAATACTCATACTCTCCCTCTCTCAAAATCTTTTTGTTCTTCTTGCTTTGACCGAATCTCCTTGTTTGATTGTTGGAGAAATTCATTTGATTTATTGGTAAGTGTGTGTTACAATTGCCTTATTATTTCTTTTCCTAGCCGAATATCCCTTTCTCTTTTCTCTTGACTCGTTCGGCTTTTATTGAGTTTTCCCTTACATTGATTAAAGCCAAGTATTTTCTTCTTTTCCCGTATTCTACTTTTGATTTTTCTTGAAAGGGGGGAATCGACTTTGGCATTATTGGCCGAATATTTGGTGTTCCCATTCGTTCTCTCGCTCGTCGATTTTCCTTCTCCTAAGTAGTGGGTTTTGTCTAACACAAATTGCTGTCGGTTGGTAAGTATTTTGGGTAAGGGTAGAAATTTGTCTCGAGTGTTGTGATTATGTTGCTTTTTTAATTTGTTTTTAATCTGTTAAGGTGCTAATCCTTTGTATGTCGAATCTTATTGTTACAGTGCCAAATAGAGTTGGACTTGGTTTACCTGCGGAGTTATAAGACTTCATTGGTTGAGGAAATAGAAGTAAGTGTCTGTAATGAGTTTGTTTGGTGACTGTTGTAGTATTAAGCATGACTAACGCTCGTCATGAATTTTTCAATTATTGTAGGTGCGATTCATCTTAAGAGGGGTTGCGTACCTAGAATCCTAATAGGTGTGTAACCACATTGCTATAAACGTAGATCGGTAAAAGTTGAAAATGTATGATTGTTGATGCTACACGAGCGTGCGCTCGCTCGTATGGTAATCCAAACTCGTAAAAATTGTGGGCAGTTGATCATAGAGGCCACCATGAGCGATTTCATGGGCTTAGGCCGTTTTGGGCCACATTAGGCCGAAATGGGCCGTGTGGGCCATGGGCTCGTGGGCCTCACATAGGTAAACTACACGGACGTGTGGAGATTATGGGGTCAGGCTGTGTAATTCACACGGCTAAGGCTATCTCTGGGCTATATGGGTCATACGAGCGTGAGGGCCCACATGGGCCCGCAATATGGGATGTGGGCCTATTATCACCAATTGATTGTTAAGGTTGTACGGGTCGCCCAAGAGGACTGTGGACCTACTGTTGGGCCGGTAAGTGTACCCAGACCCTTATTTTTGTAAATGATTGATATACCCTATGTGATGTGTGACTGTTTGAGCATGTCATTTTTACTGTATATACATTTATATTATGTTCCATTGCATGGGGTGGGATATATGATATTGGAGGAAGTGTACTGAAAAGCTATAAGCCTATTACTGGTAGCTCTACTACAAATACTATTTTAGTGCTTCAACCAATGCTACTTGGTGTGTAAGGATGGGTGGGCCGATTTTATCCCCATATGGTGTGTAGGGCTGGTATGGAGATGGTGTGTAGAGGCTAGATTGGGTAGGATTTTCTGATTGCATACTGTACTGATTCTATAATGGGCTTAGGCCCCACTGATACCGTTACTGAAATGGGCTCAGGCCCACAATGTTTTTGATTCTAAAATGGACTAAGGCCCAAACTGAAACTGAAAGGGCTTAGGCCCAAATTGTGTTTACTCTAATTGTTTGCTTATATGGGATTACACACTAGGTTTTCATAAACTTACTCTTCTATTTATCTGTGCAGATAATCCTTAGGAGGATTGATGCTAGGAGGGACTGAAGGTGGCCACACAATAGCTTACGCTTTCGAATTTATCTTTTAAATTAAGTAGTTTAATTTGAGTATTTTTATATAATGGGGCCTCTCTGGATTTTTTTTTTAATTTGGGGTTTTATATTTGTTTTGCTTTAATAATGCTAGCAGTAGGAAAAACACGCGGGTTTTAAAAAAGATAAATGTTTTCAAAAATACCAGGAATACGTAAACGGTTTTAAAAGCTACCATAAGAAAATAACGTTTTACAAGTAAACGCTAGTACGCAGCTATTTTAAAAAAGCTTCCACTACAAATGAGATTTTGAAATTAGTAGTTTTAAAGTAAATACTTTTGATAGCGGCGCGAGTTTTAAAATCATCTTTTAGATCACAAAAAGAGGCTTAATAAAGATTTAGCTTTTCAAACGGTAGTACGGTTTACAAAAAACACTTCAATGCGACATCGCCAGATTCGGCCAAACGTCTAGGCCGAGTTTGGGGTGTTACACTTTCGTATTCAGTACATACGTAAGATAAGCTTCACAACCTTTTCTTACATACCTCTAAGCCAACATTAACGAAATCATAATAGACAACTCACATTACTCATCCGGTTCAATCCAAAGAAGTTCATTATTTTGACATTTCAATTCAATAATCTTTCATCTACAATTCACTATGACATCATGTAGAGTCAACTGATCTATTCCAAGAATTACATTGAGCTGATCAAATGGTAAAAGCATTAAGTCAACCGAAAAATAGTGACCCCGAATCACTAAAGGACAACTCTTGCAAACTTTATCAACTAAACCATATTTTCCTAAGGGGTTCAACATTTTAATCACATAACCAGTAGACTAGACTGACAAATTCTTACTAGATACCAAGTTCATGCAAACATAAGAATAAGTCGATCGAGGATCAATCAATGCAACTACATTAGTATCACAGAGAGAAAATGTACTAGTGATAACATCAGGAGATGGCGAATCTTCGCGAACGCGAATAGTGTAGGTTCTAGTAGGTGCTCTGACCTCCGATCTCGTAGTTAAATCTTTCGTTACACCTCTACTACTGTTCCCATTTCCAGTATTTCTCGGTGGCCTCCCAATCGTGGCAGTGTTTCTTGGTCTTGCGTTCTGAAAATTATCTTTCTCGGTCATTTCAGGGCAATCTCGAATAAAGTGATCTTGGGAGCCATATTTAAAGCAACCCAGTTATTCATCCTAAACTCATCGGGATGTCGTCTCCCACAGTGTTGACATTCAGGTCTATTTGACCTAGCATTGCCAACACTCGCTATTGACATAGTTTGGGCCTTAGAACCCGAATATTGCTTCCCACGATCCCTGTTGGGATACCCAGCTGAAACATTCGAACGAGTATACAAATCCCTCAATTTCTTTGAAGGAAACTGAAATGACTTATTCAGCGGTCTTTTTCTCAAATCTCTAGTCTCAAACTCAGTTTTTCTCTTTTCTTTGCTCAATTCTTCGGCTTTGCAAGCTCGGTCGACTAGCATAACAAATTCTTTCAACTCTAAAATCCCAACTAATAGTTTGATATATTCATTCAATCCATCCTGAATCTCTTACACATGATAGCCTCGGTGGAAACACATTTCTGAGCATATTTACTAAGCCTAACAAACTCTAGCTCATATTCAGTCACAGAAATACGACCCTGTTTCAGCTCTAAAAACTCTTTCTGCTTCTGATCCATGAACCGTTGACTGATATATTTCTTTCTGAACTCATCTTGAAAGAATTCCCAGGTAATCCTTTCTCTCAGTATTACGGATACAAGAGTATTCCACCACTGATATGCCGAGTCCCTCGGTAGTGATATAGCACATTTCAAACACTCCTCTGGGGTGCAAGACAGCTCATCAAATACCCGGATAGAGTTCTCAAGCCAAAACTCTGCTCTTTTGGGATCATCATCAACATTGGCTTTAAATTCTTCAGCCCCTTGTTTCTGAATCTTATCAACTGGAGGTTTGTTCAGTCTTAACAATTCCACACCTTGGGGAGCTACGAGAACCGGTTGAGGGTTAGGTGGGGGTGGAGGATGTTGGGTAGCCAAATTTGTTCAAAGAAACTCAACAAACCACTCATTCATCTTTTGAAAGAAGGCCTCTCTAGCCTCTCCTCCCTGACTAACTGTTACTGGTCTACTTTCAGATGGCCCTGTCCCTTGGGTGAGAGTCGGCGCATTACTTTCAACTTCATCAGCTACCTCTCAATTGGGATCCATTTATTAGATGAAAACATAATTGAAATTGTCAGGAGTCGTCACACTATCACAAATTATATATGACATGTATAGCTAGACTCTCACACACTCTACGTTAGTCCGAGAATTGACTAAACCGTAGCCTGATACCACTAAATGTAACACCCCTTACCTATATCTAACATCGGAATAGAATACTAGGCATTACTAGACTTACATCGTAATCAAACATACAATTTCGAGTCATACACTTTCATCCAAATTAAAAACCATTTGTATTCTATCATACAGTCCTTAATACGAGCCTACGAGGCCCAAAACATGCTTTGAAAGTGGTTCGGGACTAAACCAAACATTTATAAATCACGTCACACAAGAGATAATTGCACGTGCATGTATACATGTATATATGGGCTTACAACCAATTCAACCAAAATGAGCCAAGTTACATGGCCAAATACCAAAACAAAGCCTATGAATATAACAAGCCAATACATTTGGCCAAATCATGATAACACATATAACCAAATAACCAAGTCTCTATACATGCCATATTCTCAAAATGTTTAAAATCATTGGTACCCAAAATAATAGTTTGATAGTGTGATGCAAACTCCGATAATTTCCAACAGGAGATAGTTTGGTGCACTATAAAACATGGAAAATAAAACAGATTAAGCTATATAGCTTAGTAAGCTCGTATGAAAGAACTAAGCTAACCTTACCATACATTAACATGCAAGTAATATAACATAAGATAATGTAATTTACCAAAATCTCATGATCATAATTCACTTCCATCACAACTTACCTTGAATTCGTCATTTCATGAATTAATAATCATAAGCTTTAAGTACATACCTATACCATCTCATAATAATTTCATACTTAGTCTCATGGTTGCTATACCTAATGAACCACTCGGAATAATAATATCAGATGCTCGGGAAAACCTTGCACGCAAGGTGCCACATATGTAGCCATTGCTACCTTTATCTCATATCACATATATGCTCACTCTCGAGCCATTCACGGGCCTGCTCACACAAGCTATCAGTCAAGACATAGCTACACAGTGCTGCTCACACAACCTGTCAAGTAACTGCAACATATGCCAGTATACTCAGCCACCAGTAGGACGTACACGACCAGCACTCGGATCACATAACATAAAACCCTAGTGACATGTCTCTTCTATCCTAATCTATTCCTAAGGTTTGATTGGAATTTCTCACTTGTCGAAATGTCGTTGAACATGTCCGTAAAGTCATTTACACAATTCATGAAGTATTAAAGAATTTGAAATACAATTATAATAAAGCTTATTTAACATACGAACTTACCTCGGTTACAAAAATGGCCAAAGAGATTTACTCGTCAATTACTTTGGTTTTCCCTCATCTAAACCCGAACTTCGCTTCTCTTGATCTATGATACCATATTTAACTTATTTAATCATCACATTATTCAATTTAGCCCAAAAACACATTATGGAAAAATTTACATTTTGCCCTTAACTTTTCAACATTTTACAATTTAGTCCCTAAGCTCGTAAAATGAATTTATTTCAATTTATTCACAACCCAAACCTAGCTGAAAATTTATTTATACTCATAACAGCCCACATTTTTAATTTTTATTTTCATTTTTCTACTCATTTTATAGACTTTTACAAATAAGTCTCCATTTAACGTTTTTATCGAAAATCACCTTGTAAATGTTGTTTATCTAACATCAAACATACATTTTCTACCATTAAACATCAAAATACACATATATTCATCATGGGTCAAATTTTAGACTTTAATCCTTCTTCAATTTAGTCCTTGGAAAGGCTAGATTAGGTTAAGACAACTTCAAAAACATAGAAATCATTAAAAACAAGGCAAAAATGGACTTATAGTTGAGCTTGAGAGTGGTCAAAGCCCTAGCTATGTCTTCTTCTTCAAATTCGACTATGGGGGGACTAATTTGAGAAGATGGAGACTTTTATTTTTACTTATATTATCTTTATTTATTAGATTTTCAAAATACCCCTCATTTAAACTTTGCAATTTTTACCTACTCCATGTCCATTTTTGTCTACTAAGAAGTATAATGGTCTAATTACCATTTAAGGACCTCCAATTAAAAGTTCATAGCAAGTAGACACCTTTAACTTATAGAATTCAAGTTTTGCTCATATTCTGTAACGCCTTGAATTTGGGCCTAAAAGAAATGGGCTTCGAGTATCGGAACAATTGGAATTTAGTTGTGCAAGAAAATTTCAAATGGATTGTCTGCTGTAATGGCTAAGTGCTTGGGCATATTTAAGAGTGTTAGAGAAGTCTGGGTTCAAGTTCTTGCTTTTGCAAAAGTTTTAGTTTTTGTTCTTAAGTGAATCTGTATGTTAGCATTTAGGCCTTATATTTAAATGTGAGGGGTTTTTTTCACAAAATGCCTTATGTCTTGGTGGCAAGTGGTGTGACTTGATAACTGGGAGAAGTTGGTTCAAATTCTATGGCATACAAGGTGTATTTATTTTATTGCCATGACGTGAGAGAGGTAGTGTTGGATTGAAATTCTGCTGAGGTGGTTGTGGACTTGGTCAAAGGGAGAGAATCAAAGGTTTGGATGATGGTTGTTATGGATATGGAGGAGATGTTGGTGGAGAAAATCGTGGAGTTTGACAAGGGGTGGAGTTGGCCGAATTTCGTATTCTTTGGGTACCAAATTGGTCTTAGGCACTTAGTGCCGAATTGGTCTAGTTCATTGGGTTTTGGTAGCTGCTCCTTTTCTCTCTTTTGGTTTTGTACTCCTTTGATAGCCGAGTTTCGTATTGACCATTCGGGTTCTTTTTCTTTCTCTTTTAACTTTCTTCTTCAATTTGTACTTTGTTTATTTTGTCGAAACTCTTAACGGCCAATTGCCGAATTTTGGGCTATCTTCTCCAAAGCATTTCTTTTCTCTTCTCTTTTTTCTTCTCCTCTTGTCTCACTCACCTTTTTCTTCATATTGGACGAATATAGTTTCTTTCTTTCTCATTATCTCTTTTCTTTCGATTTTTCTCCTAGCCGATTGTCCCTATTTCATTTTTTCATCTTCTTTTACTTTTTCCCTACTTTTTGGTGTGGATCAATTGCTTTTGTGCCTACTGTTGGTGTTGTGGTTTTGGTCTCGCAAGAGTTCTGACGAATCAATAGGTACTCATATGTTCTCTCTCTTATTTCTCAATTGTTGCAATATGTGTTTAAATCTCTTCTTTTGAATCTTTTTGGAAGCTGAGTGTTTTCTTCTTATGTTTTTTGACTACGCTTCTCATTCTTCTTCGTGTTGTAATATGCGATGGGTTTTGGAGATTTCAGTGGAGTAAATGAGTCTAAGTTTGTTGGAAATAATTAAAACCTTATCCTCTCATTTTTTCCAATAAAGGTAAATGCATTACCTTCTTTCTTTTGGGCAAAGGTCGAATATGCATGTGCTTCTGTAAATGATATTTGTGGATTTAAGCCACATCTGCAATTGATTCTATCTAATAGGATCTTTGGTTTATGTAGTTAATCGGCAAGAAACGTCGATCAGTTGAGTCAATGATTTAGAAAGCAATAAGCCATTGTCGTTCATTCAATGTGAGTAGTGGGTGGCGATTGGGGATTAAGTTTTGTGAATTCTATCGATTGGAAAACTAATAGTGTGCCTTATTGGAATGTAGGCTTTGGGCTCAAGAGCGGTTCACTTGATTGCGCAAAAAGGTGTGTAACCACACCCTTCCTTACTGTAGATCGGCAAAAGCCGAAAACTCGAAGTGCTGAAGCTTCAGCATTTGAGGCCTCACGAGCGTACGATCATTCGTGGGGTAAACCAAGCCCACAAATCATGGGTGATAGACTGTAAAGGCCACTGCGAGTGTTTCCGTGGACTTAGGCCGTTATGGACCACGTTGGGCCGAAATGGGCTATTGGGCCCAATGAGCTCGTGGGCCCCAAATAGATTAAATCTTTGGTAAGTGATAAATATTGAACTGGTTATATAGGTTACATAATCGTAACTGAATTTAGGTTAAATGGGCCATACGAGTGTGTGGGCTAACTTGGGCTGTGTAATGGGCCTTAGGCCCATTTACACCGTTATGATCATTTAGGTTATTTGTGTCGCTCGAAGTGACTGTAGACCTTCAGAGAGGCTGTTATCTGATCTGAAACCCCAAAATGGGTAAAATAACCATAATACCCCTATAGGGTAAAATGACCATAATGCCCCTATAGGGTAAAATGACCGTGATACCTCTGTATAGCAAAATGACGAGTAGCCTTTAGGTTCTGTACGACTAATGTGCTTATGATTTAAACATATATGATTGTACTTAGTATGACTTTGCATACACGTAATATTTATGACATGACATACTGCATGGGGTTGGGATTTTTATATGGAGGAAGTATTGTACTAATGACTATGTCACATTCACTGTTACTGGTGGCTATGCCACAATTACTGATACTGGTGGCTTTGCCACATTTACTGTTTCTGGCAGCTATGCTACATTATTATTGCTGGCAGCTTTGCTTCGATATTGGTGTGGTGGCTGGA
Source organism: Gossypium hirsutum (assembly GCF_007990345.1). Lineage (NCBI taxonomy): Eukaryota > Viridiplantae > Streptophyta > Magnoliopsida > Malvales > Malvaceae > Gossypium > Gossypium hirsutum. The sequence goes on from NC_053428.1 coordinate 77,446,588, forward strand.
TGGGTCGATTTATATCCCCACATGGTGTGTTGGTTGGTACGAGTGGTGTACTGGCTGGATTTGGGTAGGATGCATAATTGCATTACACTGCACTGATATTGTATTGGGCTTAGGCTCACACTGTTACTGTATAGGGCTAAGGCCCAGACTGTACTGATACTGAATAGGGCTCAGGCCCAGACTGCTACTGCATGCACTGTTTACTGTTTGACTGATAGAGGGCTACACATTGAGTTTTCGTAAACTAACCCTTTCTTTTTAACTGTACAAGTAATCCCCAGCCTTAGACAATTTGGTGCTGCGAGGGACTTGAAGGTGGCCACACGACTGCTATGCCTTGCATTTCACTTTATTTAATTTAAATTTCACTTTTGGGTTTTTAATTTTGTAATAAGGTTGTTTGTAGGTTTTAATTTTTAATTGGGCTTTGGATTATATATATTTTTTAAAATTGCTAGTCTAGGTAAAGATGAGTTTTTAAAACAATTACTGTTTTCTAAAACACGCGTTTCAAACTTCATCGACTTAAACAGCTTTCGCATTTTTAAATCAATTTAATATAACACTGATGGTTAATAAGGTAAACATTTTGACGAGAACTTTTGTTAAATAATAATAAAAGGATTTAAATTCAGTAATGGATTGTTACTGAAAAGATCAATTTATTGAAAAACACTTCGATGTGACACGCTAGATTCGGCCATAACGTCTAGGCCGAGTTTAGGGTGTTACATATTGCAATTTAGTCCTTCTACTCAAATTGGGCACTCAATCGATAAAATTTCTTAACAAAATTTTCACACAATTATTCTATCATGCGGTAGACCTTAAGGAAACAATAAAATAAATATTTCTACTTCGAATTGTGGTTCTGAAACCACTGTTACGATTTGACCCAAAAACGGGCTGTTACACGTAGTGTGTACGAGTCTAGTTATACATACCATTATATAACCTATGATAGTGTGATATCTCCTGACCGTTTTTAAATATGTTTTCATATAGCAATGACATCCTACCGAGCTGACTCTGATGAAGTTGAAAGTAACGCGCAAGCCTCTGTTGACGATGTAGCGTCAAGTGGTTTGAGGCCCGTATCTAAGGGCCGAGGAGGGGAAGTTAATAAAGCTTTCTTTTAAATGATGAATGAGTCGTTTACTGAGTTCATACGAACAAACCCAGTGGCTCAATGACCTCCACCCCCACCTATTCGTCAACTAGTTCCCATTGTTCCTCAAGGCATGGAAATAGTGCTAATAAGCCACTGGTCAACAAAATTCGCAAATATGGGGCTGAAGAATTTTGACCTACAATCAATGATGATCCTGAGAGAGTTGAGTTTTGGTTAGAGAATACTATCCAAGTTTTTGATGAGTTGTCTTGTACACCAGCTAAATGTGTAAAATGTGTAGTATTTCTATTAAAAGATTCAGCTTACTAGTGGTGGAACACATGGACTTTTGTAGTGTGAGAGAGCAGATACCTAGGAATTCTTTCAAACCGAGTTCTGAAAGAAATATATAAGTTAAAGATTCCTTGATAAGAAGAGTAAAGAATTTCTCGAGCTTAAGCAGGGTCGTATGACAGTGTCTGAGTATGAACGAAACTTTGTTCGATTGAGTAAATATACTCGAGAGTGCATTTCGACCAAGACTACAGTGTGTAAGCAATTTGACGAAGGATTAAGCAAGGATATAAAGGTTTTAGTCAGGATCTTTGAGCTGAAAGAATTCGTTGTTTTAGTTGATAGAGCACATAAAGCTGAGGAGCTTAGCAAAGGAAAAGGAAAAGCTGATTTTGAAGCTAGAGATTCAAGAAAATAGTCCACCAAAAAGTCATATTAGTCACAGTCGAAGAGATCAAAGGAATACCATAGTCGCTCGATTGCTTCAGTAGGTTACTCTAATAGAGACCGAGGCAAACATTGTGCAGGTTCCAAGACACAAGTTACATCTGTGGCTAGCATAGGTAGCATCAAAGACAATAAACTTGATTGTCAATGGTGTGGATGTTGACATTTTGGCGAGTACAGAGCGAAAGATAAGACGTGTTTCAAGTGTGGTTCATTTAAACATTTTATTCGTGATCATCCAGAAATATCTGAGAAAGAAAAGCTTTAAAATGTTCGACCCAGCAACACTGCCATGAGGGGTAGACCACCTTGTAACCCTGGAAATGTGAGTGGTAGTCGTGGTGTAACAAAAGACTTTACTTTGAAATCCAAGGTACGAGCACCAGTTAGGGCTTATACTATTCGCGTACGAGAGGAAGCTTCTGTGCCAAATGTTATTAAGGGAAGTTTCCTTATCTTTGACACTAACATGATTGCTTTGATTGATCTAGGATCAACCCATTCGTATGTTTACGTGAACTATCCATTGATGACTCGGGGTTAAAGTTTTCCAATTGATTTGATGCTATTTCCATTTGATGAGTTTTATGTGATTTTGGGCATACACTGATTAACTCTACACGGAACTGTTGTAAACTGTAGATGAAAGCTTATTCTATTGAACTATCAAAACATGAGACACTTTATATTGAATCAAATAGTGTGAGTGGGTTGCCTATGGTTATTTCAACTATGTTAGTGCAGAAATATGTGAGAAAAGGTTGTAATGCTTACCTTGCATATGTGTTGGATACTAAAGTGTTTGAATCGAAGCTTGAATCAGTGCCAGTGGTTTGTAAATATCCTGATGTGTTTCCAGAGGAGTTACCTAGATTACATCTGATCAGAGAGGTTGAGTTTGCTATTGAACTTGTACCGGGGACATCATCAATATTGATAACACCTTAAAAAATACCTCGTACTGAGTTAAAAGAGTTGAAAGCACAGCTGCAAGAATTGATAGATAAGGGTTTTGCTCAACCTAGTTTCTCACCTTAGGGTGTACTGGTTTTGTTTGTTAAGAAAAAGGATGGATCGATGACATTGTGTATTGACTACCGTCAGCTTAACAAGGTTACAATCAAGAACAAATATCCACTATATCGAATTGACGATCTATTCGATTATTTGAAAGATGCCACAATTTTTTCGAGGATTGATCTTCATTCTGTCTATCATCAACTTCGAGTGAAAGATTAGGATGTGCCGAAAATTGCATTTAGAACTAGGCACGGACACTATAAATTTCTTGTGATGCCATTTGGTTTAACTAATGCACTTGCAGTATTTATGGATTTGATGAACAGAATTTTCAGACCTTACTTAGACAGATTTGTTGTGGTATTTATTGACGACATTCTGATATATTCACGAGACGAGTCTGAGCATGCCGAGCACTTGAGAATTGTGTTGCAAACATTGCGAGATAAAAAAACTGTTTGCTAAAATTAGCAAATGTGAGTTTTGGCTCTGAGAAGTTGGTTTTCTAGGACATATAGTATCGGCTGATGGCATTAGAGTTGATCCAAGTAAAATTTCAACAGTTTGTGACTGGAAACCACTGAGAAATGTATCTGAAGTTAGAAGTTTTGGCTCTGAGAAGTTGGTTTTCTGGGACATATAGTATCGGCTGATGTTATCAAAGTTGATCCAAGTAAAATTTCAACAGTTGTTGACTGGAAACCACTGAGAAAGATGTGATATTTAAATGGTCCAAGAAATGTCAGCAAAATTTCAATTAGTTGAAAGCACTGTTAATCGAGGCACCAATTCTGGTTCAGCCTAAATCCAATAAAGAATTTATGATTTTCAGCTATGCATCTAATCGCGTGATTCGTAACAAGTAATAAATACTTATAATGAAGATCAAACCTAGACTAACTATTATCACGACGAAAAGGCAAGTGCACCTATCGAACAATAGTATAGTAATGGCAAGACTAGGATATCGTACCCAAGGGAACCAAAAGTACTAGTAATAACTATCTTTTTATTACCTAGCCTAAGAATAAAAGGGTTTGTTTTAATTAACTAATTATTTAAACTAAGAACGCACAGAGAAAAGAATTGGGGAATTGCTTTTGGGAAAATCGATTGACTTGTAAAAATACCTAAGGAAAAATCCACCTAGACTGTACTTGTTATTCTAGCTCCGAATCGGACGATTTATTCATTCAACTTGTTCCGTAGAGATCCCTAAGTTATGTTATTATCCCTATTCAAGACTAATAACGTCTAATCCCTAAATTGAATAACCGAGACTTTTCCCTAATTAACACTCTAGGGTTGCATGAACTCGATCTATGGATCCCCTTATTAGGTTTCACCCTAATCCGGCAAAATCTTGTCACCCTATTTCTAGGCGCGCAATCAACTCCGCTTAATTATGGCAAATGTACTCTTAGACAGGGTCTATTCCTCCTCTGAATAAGAGCATTTCTTGAATCAGTATCCTGGGATATCAAAACAAGAATTAAGAACACATAATTAAGAACAAGTTAAATATTTATCATACGATTTAGAAAATAATAACAAGATTCGTCTTAGGTTTCATTCCCCTTAGGTATTTAGGGGATTTAGTTCATAACTAAATATGAAAACATCTCAGAAGAATAAAGAATACAAAAATAAAGAAAACCCAAAACTCCTGAAGGGGAATTGAGGAGAGATCTTCAGTCTTGATGATGAATTTGGCTTCTAAGATAGATCAGTCAGCTTCATTGGGGTAATTCCTTACCCCTCTTCTTCGTCTCCCTTTTTCTCCTCCTCTAGTGCGTATTTATAGGCTTTAGAATGCCTAGAAACCCTCCAAAGTGGGCTTTTTCGAATTGAACTTAACTTGGGCTCAGCAGGGACACGACCGTGTGACACGGCCGTGTGACATGATTGCCAGGCCGTGTTCGATCCGTTAAATTGCACACGACCGTGTGGGTCAATGGCCAGGCTGTGTGAATCGTGAAAGCCTTGGTCGACACCCTCGAAAGACACGCGCATGTGAGCTTCCCATGTGGTAAGGCTTAGGCCGTGTCATCTTCTCGATTTGGTCTATTTTGTCCCTTTTTGGCTCGTTTTTGGCTCCTTTTGACTATTGGTGTTCTCCTGAGTGCAAAACATGAAATTAGAGCATTAGGAGCATCAAATTCACCAATTCTATTGAGAAATCATCTATAAAATGCATTAAACATGAGGTAAAAATATGTATAATTTACGGTTTATCAGCATCTCTAAATGGTTTAGGTTGTGTTTTGATGTAGGAAGGCAAAGTGATAGCTTATGCTTCTAGACAGTTAAAGCCACATGAAAAGAACTATTGACATATGACCTAGAGTTAGCAGCTATTGTGTTTGTGTTGAAAATTTTACGACACTAGTTGTTCGGGAAAAAATGTCATATATTACTGATCATAAAGTTTGAAGTATCTAATATCATAGAAAGATTTGAATCTAAGACAGCTCAGATGGCTCGAACGGTTAAAGGATTATGAGTTGATCATTGTTTATCATTCGGGAAAAGCGAATGTGGTTGCTGATGCTTTGAGTAGAAAGTATTTATTTGCTTTGCGAGCTATGAATACGCATATGAAATCATCTAAAGATGGTTCAATCTTAGCCGAATTCAAAGTTAGACCTATATTTTTACAATAGATCTGTGAAGCTCAGAAATGTGATGATGAGTTGCTAGCAAAACGGGTACAGTGTAAGTCAACTTCTGATTCAGAACTTTAGATTGGAACAGATGATTGTTTATTGTTCTGAGGTAGAATTTGTGTACCGAAGAATCCAGAGCTTATTCAGAAAATCTTTCACTAAGCTTATAGTAGTAACTTGTCTGTTCATCTAGGAAGCAATAAGATGTACAATGATTAGAATTTGAAGGCAGTTGGGTATTAGAATTCAAAGGCAGTTGGGAGAAATATTTTCCATTGGTTGAATTCGCATACAACAATAGTTTTTAATCGAGCATTAAGATGGCACTGTATAAGGCTTTGTATGGTTGTAAGTGCCGAACTCTGTTATATTGGATCGAGCTCAGTGAGAAAAAGATACACGGGGTTGATTTGATTTGCGAGACTAAAGAAAAAGTGAAAGTGATCTGAGATAGTTTGGAAGCAGCTTCAGATCGTCAGAAATCGTATGTGGATCTTAAGCATAAAGACATTGAATTTTGAGTCAGTGATAGAGTATTCTTAAAAGTACCACCCTGGAAGAAATTTCTCTAGTTCGGTCGTAAAGGAAAGCTAAGTTTGTGATTTATCGGGCCGTATGAGATTACTGAAAGGATCAGACCTGTTGCGTATCGACTAAATTTACCGTCAGAATTAGAAAAGATTCATAATTTCTTTCTTGTGTCTATGTTATGAAGGTACCGATCTGACCCTTCACATATTATCTCCCCGATGGATGTCGAGATTCAGCCTAATATGTCATACAGAGAGGAACCGATTAGAATTCTAGCTCGAGGGGTGAAAGAAATGAGAAAAAAGAGCATAGCTCTAGTAAAGGTTCTTTTTCAATGTCACAAAATAGAAGAAGCCACCTGGGAACCTGAGGAAGTTATGAGAAAGCAATATCCAAAACACTTTTTTGGTAAGAATTTTTGGGAACAAGAATCCCTTTAGAGAGAGAGTTGTAATAATCTGTTTTCAGTGAAATCAGAATAGTAGTTTTGGGACCACAAATCAGACGTTAAAATATTTATTTTATTAATATTTTATTGTCTATAGCATGATAGTAGTACTGTTTCATTAAGAAATTTTATCGTTTGTGTGCTTAATTTGATAAAAATGACTAAATTATAATAAGTGCAAAACTTGATTTCTATAAATAAAGAGATCTAATAGTCATGATATCAAATGGTTAAAGGGTTTTTGTTGTAATTAAACCATTTTTATTATTAGTGGACAAAGATGGAGCCAAGAAACTTGCTATAGCTATCAGGCAACGATTGCAGAATAACATCAATGGCCAACTTTTGGCTCAGTGGAAATCTAAATTTAGACAGGCTTTCTATACAGCCTATCGAGTAGTTTCAGGAAGACGAGTAGCAGGAGTGCATGAAGTGGATGCTTTCACTTCACTTGCAACTTAGGTATCTTCAATTTCTTCAATGCTTAAAAAATTTCTACTAACGGTCTAAACAATGTTGCAGCTTAGCCACTGAGTCAATTGGATGTTATTTCCTGCATATGTTGTGAGAATGAACATTAGATTGAGAATTGTCCATCAAATCTCAACTATGCTTATTATGTAGGAAATCAAAACTAGAATAAAATTGGACAAGGGCCACAGTCCAACTTCTATAACCCTTCGTGGTGAAACGATCCAATTTTTTCCTAGAGTAACCAAGGAGTTGGACCGAACAACAATTACATACAACATAGATCAAATCAACTTCTAAGGTTCAATCAACAAGTTCAAAAACCACCACAAACTGAACCATCCAAAACTTAGGAGAATTTTTTGAAGGACTACATGGCTAAAAATGACGCCTTAATCCAAAGCCAAGCAACAACACTGAAAAATTTGGAGAACCAAATGGGTCAGTTAGCTATAAAGCTTTACAATAGACCGTAATGAGCCTTGTCGAGTGACACGAAAAATCCAAGGAGTACAGGTAAGGAACATTGCAAACAATTGAGGAACATTGCAAAGCAGTTGCTTTACAAAGATGAACCTGCCAAGAGAAAGGAAAATTAATCGACAGTTGAAATTCCTGCATCATAGATGCCAGATTTTGAAAATTTCGAATAGGTAAAATCTAAACTAGTCAATTCTAATAAGCTAACACCTTTTTCAGATGCAGATACAATACCTCAAAAAAGTTGTCTGATCCAAGCTAAGTTTCCATCACCTCCGTATCTACAAAGACTCAAGAAACCAAAATAGGAAGTGGAATTCAATAAGTTCTTGGATATTCTTAAGCAGCTTCAGATCAATATCCCATTGGTCGAAACCTTAGAAAAAATACCTAATTATGTCAAGTTCATGAAGGACATCTTGTCCAAGAAGAAGAGGCTTGGTAAGTTCAAGATTGTAACATTAATAAATGATTGTAGTACATTCCTATAGAACAAGATACCTCCGATAATAAAGGAACCTGGGAGCTTTACGATACCCTGTAACATTGGAGGATCTTACTATAACAAAGCTCTATGCAACCTAGGAGAGAGCATCAACTTGATGCCAATGTTTGTTTTCAAGATTTTGGGTATAAATGATGTTAGAGCAACAATTGTGACACTCTAATTGGCAAATCGATCTTTAGCACACCCGAAAGGAAATATTGAGGATGTTCTAGTATGTATAGATAAGTTTATTGTTCCTGTTGATTTTATTGTTTTAGATTTTAAACTAGATAAGGAAGTGCTGATCATCCTGGGGAGACCTTTTCTAGCAACAATGAGAACATTAATAAATGTGTAGAAAGGTGAAGGTGCCTTTTAATGTTCTTAAAGCCATGACATTCCCTGATCAGGTGAAAGAATGTTCAGTAACGGAGGAGCTTGAATCCTTAGTATCTATAGAATGGGAGTGCAATTCAATATAAGAACCCTTAGGGTCTAACCTATTAGAAGATGAACAAGGGGATGGTAGTCTATTCTAGAATGCATAAAGAGAGAATAGTAAAGGAAGGGGAGAAGGGAAAGTTATCAGAAGTTGTAATACAGTTTGAAAGAAAGAAGAAAGATATATGAAAAGCGTTATGGGAAAGTATAAGTCTGTGCATAAGATGTAATACTCTGTATATTGTGATAGAAACAAGGCGAAAACAATAGTAGTATTATTCATAATGTAAATGTGATTTTATAAGGAGTTATACATAATAAGTCAAATAAGGTATTTTAGGAAAAAATATATTAAAGAAAAATTTATTAAGTCATTGCTCATATAGTACATAAGCGAATAGAGGAGTCTAGGTTACATCTATTTTAGGAACTAACACCCAAAACTCCGATCCAGTTGATCGGGTCAGGTAGAGGGTGTTACAAGCTTGTAGGGACAACAAGGTCTCAATAGCTTTCCTACTCAAGGCATCCGCAACCACATTTGCTTCTCTGGGTTGTACTCGATGATCAGGTTGTAGTCTTTTAATAGATCCAAGCATCTCCTTTGGCATAGGGTCTATTCTTTCTCGGTCATTAAATACTTTAGATTTTTATGATAAAAAAAGACACAACACCTTTCCTCGTATAAGTAATGTCTTAAGAGCTTTACTGTAACACCCCTCACCCGTATTCAACGTCGAAATAAGGTTTCAGAGCATTACTGAACTTATTTTGCAAATAACCATACATTTCACATATATTTTCCAGCTCAAATATAAAACATTCACATACATTCATAATGTCCCTAATACGAGCCTATGAGGCCCAAAACATGCATTCGGAGTAGTTTGGGACTAAACTGATAACTCAAGAAAATTTCAAAAAACTTAGAAAGTTTTTCAAACAATAAAGGACACATGCCCGTGTGGTCAGGCCGTCTCACACGGCCAAGTGACACACCCATGTCATAGGCCGTGTGGATATTCGAAATGGGATCACATGGCTATGCCCCAACCCGTGTCTGACCCCATGTAACTCCCTGACTTGGGTCACACGGCCAACCACATGCCCGTGTGACCAACCCGTGCACCTTTTCAAAATGGTCTCACACGCCCGTATGCCAGGCTGTGTGCTAGGCCTTGCCAAACCTGTAGGGTATTCTAACATGTGCCACACAGCTAGGTTACACACCCGTGTGCTGGGCAGTGTGGAGCATACTGACTTGATTTCTATTTCAACACCAGGGGACACACGGCTGTGTAACCTGACCGCGTGTCACACATGACTGAGACACACGCTCGTATGGACAAAAATGGGCTATTTACCAAGCCATCTTTCCACCCAAAATTGTATATACCTACACCAAACCAAATGGCACCAAAACATGGCATAGATAGGCATTCATCCAACTTCAACCAAGCATAATTCATGTTAATTCCATACCATTAACCACAATACACACAAGTATCAAATTTAAACATTTCATTCATGCTAACTCACAATCACAAATAAACTAAATGGAATCTTACAATTATGCATCATTTTGCCTAAAATAATAAGCATACTAATTCTCAAATATCAACCATTTGACATTCTCAACACCTATTATCAACAAGCATCACATATTCATCATCAAACTCACAACACAAGCCATATGCACAATATGTACATGATCAAAACAACCAAAATAAGCCAATTCTCATGGCTATATACAAAACCAAACATTAAACATTTACAAGACAATTCAAATGACTAAATTCATTTCTATCACATAAGTACCAAAATTGTAACAGCCCAAAATTGACCCTAGTCGGGAAGTGGTTTCGGGACCGCTAAACCGAGTCACTGAAATGTTTGAATGTGATAATTATTGTCTAGAATATGTAATTATGAATGTGTGAAAATTTCAAGCTTCGATTTAGTCGATTGCATGTGAATTTAGTCAATAGGACTTATGCGAGAAAATTTTAAAAGGTGATAGGTCAATGCGTAAGGACCTATTAGTGCATGTGGAAAAAGGGGGGACTTGCATGTCAAATTCCCCCCCCTTTAGTAGTGGCCGGCCATGACAAATAAGGTGGACAAGGTGTGATGGGCAAAACATGTCATAGACATGTTTTGTTGGTGCATCATGGGATGAATAACAAAATAAAAAGTTAATAATAAAGAAATGGAAAAAAAGAATGATGAAAGGAAAAAAAAAAGGGATCATCATTCATGTTCTTGCTAGCCGAATCAAAAGAAGAAAGAAAAATTGTTCATCTTTTATCATCCTTGGCCGAAAATGCTAAGAAGAAGGGGGAAGGGGAAGTAAGACATTCGGCCACTCCTTCTAGTCTTGAGTAAGGTATGTAATGCATGGTAGCTTTTGGAAATTGTTGAATGTATTAAGCTAGTTACTAAGTCCCTTAGTTAGCCCATGTTCAAATCTTGAATCTTGTTGGTAACATGAGCAATCGGTCATCTTAAGTCACTATTAAGGTAAGGAAGTTTGTACTAGCTTTTGAAATTTTAGTTAATATTGAGTGAGTTATCAAGTGATTTTTGTAAACCATGTTGAAATTTCGATTTTGGGGGTAAGTATGGTTTTCGGCTATAAGAGATTAATAAGGGTGATGATTGTGTTACATGCTAAACTTAGATGAAATTGTGTGATTAGATAAATTAAAGGTAATAGTATAGTTGATGAATATATATAGATATACATATTCGGCCATCACTTAGGAGCTTATGTGATGTTGAGTTTAAGCTTTGCATATTCGGCTATATGTATATATACATATATATGTAAGCCCATTCGTGATATTACCTTAGGACTATGTATATATAACCGACAAAAAATGGGAAAAACTAGCAAAGGTGAATGCCGAATGAGCTATAGGAGGTGTGGATGACTTTTATGCATGTGGGTGTGTGTGTATGCCATTTAGTTGGTGACATTCGGCATTTCTTAATTAACATTAGAGATGAGTGAATGAAATCGGCATGTGTGTTTGTGAAAATGCCGGATGTGAATTTGGATAATATTGAGTAATGTATGTGCTTTAAAATGATGGAATGGAGTGGATGCTTTAAATGTGTTATGAACAATTATAAGTTAAATTAAGGTTTGCTAAATTACCATTGTCATTGCCGAATATACAAACATACATATGCATGTGTAATTGAAGTATGAATGTTTAGCAAGATGGTTAAACTAGTTAATTTATCGATTTAGCTCAAGAAGCTAAAGGTGGAGAGGCAAGCAAGGGCAAAGAAAAGATCATCGAGTAACCGAGTTGGAACCGTCTTACCCAACACAAAGTAAGTCATCAAGCATATATTTTGTATTGATCTAAATAGACATAATGTCTATGTAATCATGCTGAATGGAATGATAAATTTATATACATGTATGTATGTGGTGATGAAAGTGTTGAATGAAGAGAAAAGAGGTGAGATGTATTGAGTTGTTGACCTCGGCACTAAGAGTGCAGGTATAAACATTTATGATCATGAGATTGGCGCTAAGTGTGCGGGTTTAAATTGTACAGCACTAAGTGTGCGAGTTTGATTATGTAGCACTAAGTGTGCGAGTTTGATTATGTAGCACTAAGTGTGCGAGTTTGATTATGTAGCACTAAGTGTGCGAGTTTGATTATATAGCACTAAGTGTGCGAGTTGATTATATAGCACTGAGTGTGCGGACTTAATATATACTTTTGAATCATTATGGACACTAAGTGTGCGACATTATTGAGTCGATCACGGACAGCGGATCGGGTAAGTACCTTGAGTTCATGGCTAATAGGTGCTATGACTATATTTGGAGTTGAGCTTGGTAAGTTTGAACCTATGTGACAAATATACTTGAAGTCACGTACATAAGATTTATCGTGGAATAGGTGAAAGGCCGTTTAGTTGTATGATTGTAACGAAAATAAAATGATGTATGAAAATGCCTCAAATATCCTATTGATGAGTATATGGAATGTGAATGCATGATTTGGTATGAGATTGAACCGATGGGTCTGAGGAACTATGGCATGGTTCGGTATGGATGGAGTAACCAGCCTCGTTCCATTTTGTTTCCTATTGTGATAATGTTATTAATGGATGGTAGTGCATTGCTTATGACTTACTGAGTTATATACTCACTCGGTGTTTCCTTGTCACCTATTTTAGGTTTCTTGGACTCGTCTCTTTTTGCGTGATCGGGCCGTCATTGGAGTCATCACACCGGCTAGCAAGTTTTGGTACTTTCTTCTTAGTCGGCTTAGGAGAACATTTCGGCATGTATAGCCTATTATGTTGTGTTTGAACTTTGGTATGTAAACTTTTAGCCATGCGAAAATGGCATAAATGTTCGGTTGGGTTTGGTTTCATAACGTTAGGTCGTAAATCTTGATAATTCGACCTTTTTATGCCATATGTCATGGTTGATTATTTTGGTGTTAAAATTCATGATATGGCAATAGTGTAGTAGGGGGATGTTTGACAATGATTAGCCTTTGGCATGGCTAGTCATGATCATAATTTGTGATATGTATGAAGAATTACTAGTTAGATCAAGGAGAAATCACGAAATGGGCATAGTTGCTTTCGTAACAGATGCTGGCAGCAGCAGTGACGTGAGATTGAAAAATCACTAAAAATAGTAGGAGTGGAATTAATTGATGAATAAATTATGTATTCGAAGCTCGATGAGTCTATTTTCATATAGAAGCAACGAAAAGATCATATGGACAGTATGTTAAGAGATATTCAGGTTCTCGTGAGACAGGGCCAGAACGGTTTCTGGATTCCCTGTTCCGACTTTGGAAATTCATTATAAATTAACCAGAGATAATTAGGAGTCATACCATATATGTATAGATTCCTCTCTGAGTCTATTTTCTATAGAAACAAACGGCATCAGTATTGAAGCTCTGTGCAGGGAGATATCTAAGTCGTAATGCACAAAGGTCAGTGTAGTCGATCCCTGTAACATGGGAGACTTTGACTAATAAACTGTACTAATTGGCCCGACCAAAAATTCTAGAAAAAAATGTGTAGATGGGCATATGAGTCTATTTTCAGGGAAAATTTACGGAACTGGATTTCGAGTTTCAGAACTCAAGATATGATTTTTTTAAGCGACTAGTATGCAGACTGGCAGCTTGTCTGGAAAATTTTTTTTAAGTGGTTTGAAGTCTGTTAACACCTCGTGTTCGACTCCGGCGACGGCCTCGGGTTCGGGGTGTTACAAAAATAACCAAACTCCTATGTAATATCCTGATTTTGGGCCTAGTCGGAATGGTGGTTTCGATACCACAAATCTGAGATAGAAATAATTATTTTATAATTATTTTTAGGTCTATGATATGATTGCATGATTGTGTGAAAATTTCGTGAAGAAATTTATGCATTAAGTGCTTAATTTGAAATTAGGGACTAAATTGAATAAATTGCAAAACTTGTGTTCTAGAAGCATTTTGCATAAAATTGAATTAGATTATTAATTAGAGGTCCTTAAAGAGTAATTTGACCAATTTCTAAAAAAAATTTGGACAAAAATGGGCTTGGAAGGGTAAAAATTTAAAGAATAGTAAAAAGGGCATTTTGGTCATTTAGGGGTAAAATGAATTAAAAGACAAATTTTAAAACCCAAATGTGTCCATCTTCAACCCCATGGCCAAATATAGCAAGTAGAAACCATGGATAGGGTTTTTCAAGCTTCCAAGCTCGATTGTAAGTCCGTTCTAGCCTCGTTTTTGGAGTCCCGGTAACTTGATTTAGCTTATGCTAGCAATAATTTAACCTAGGGTTTATATTTGGAAAAATACCCATAGGTGAAATTTGTGTATTTTGGTGTTTTATGATAGAATATGAGGCTTTAAATTACGTTAGACAACTTGTGCTACTCTGTTTTAAGTGAAAACGAGCAAAATGGCTTAATCAGTAAAAATACCTAATAGTCATAAGTACATGTTAGAGTGAGAATTTGATGTTGCCATAGAAGGGAAAAATGATCAGCATGTCATAAAACATAATAAAATAGGCTGAAGTTTAATTTACGAGATTTGGGGCAAAAGTGTAAATATGCAAAAGTTTAGGGGCAAAACTATAATTTTTCCAAAATATGATTTTGGGTCAATTTGAATAATGTGAGTCCTAATTAGACTATATTTTAAATAATAGAGCAAAGAAAACTGAAATTCGGGCTAAAATGGGAAAAATACCAAGTTGTGGACGAAATGGTAAAAGTAGCCATTTTCGCATACGAGGTAAGTTCATATGTAAATGTTGGTAACATAGTTATTATTTTAAATGTTTTAATGTTATTTAAATGATATGATAATTATTATGAAATATTATACTTGTGATAATTGTTTGATAATATGTCAAATTATGTGATATACTTGGAAAATGTGAAATACTACCGAGTATCGGTATCGGCATTCCGTAGAAGATGGTTGAGACACATGATTGGGAAAAAGGTCCCATTGAACCTTAGGAATGGATTAGGATACAAGTGACATGTCACTAGGATATTTGGGCATCCGAACTCGTTGAGTTGAGTCCGAGTTCGAGAGATGTAACTAGGCATCCGAGCTCGTTGAGTTGATTCCGAGTTCACTTATGGATGTGAACGCCCGAGCTCGTTGAGTTGAGTCCGAGTTCACTTATGGGCGGGTTACATGGTAGCTTGGCTACATATGTGGCACTTATGTGCAAACTTTCCATGTATCCGAACTATATTCCGATGTGTTCAACGGGTAAAATTCTACTCAAATGGAGGAATACTCGAGATGAAAGGGACGTATTGGTAAGTGTTTGTGAAATGGATACTTTGAACAGGTATGTACTTAACCCTCGGGTTGAAAACTCGATATAACAACAATATGGTAAGATGATAAATGAAAATATGATATGAATGTCTTGGTGATGATTATGCAAATGATGTTTTATGTTTGCTTCTATGGTTATGTTACTTGCTATTTGCATGTGAACTTACTAAGCATTTATGCTTACTCCCTCCTTTTCATTCCTTGTAGTTTTGACAAGCCAGCTCGGAAATCGGGAACGGTCGGAGGCTCGCTCACACTATCCGTGTATCATCTTGGCATAATGGCTTGTATATTTTGAACATGGCATGTATAGCATTATAATCATTTTGTGTATATGGTCTTATGATATGGTTATTGAGTGGTATGGAAATGCTTGGTAATTATTAGCCATTGGAATGGCTACTCATGATCATATTTGGTGTTATGTATGCTAAATTGCTAGCTAATCCCTAGAAACCATGAAATAGGTAAAATTTATCATAAAATAGATTCAGACAGCAGCAGTGATGTGAGTTTGAAAAATCATTAAAAATAGTAGAGATATAATTATATGATGAATAAAATATGGAATTGAATAATTATGAGTCTATTTTCATATGGATGGAACAAAATAGGTATATGAGTTATATTTTATGAGATATTTAAATTTTTGTGAAATAGGTCCAGAGCAATTTCTGGATCCCCTGTTCTGAATTTTAAAATTTATCATAAATTTTAAAAAAATAATTAGAAGTCATGCTTTATATGTACAGATTCCTTATTGAGTATAGTTTTATTAGAAACAAACGGAATAGTCATTGAAACTCTGTAAAGGGAGATATCTGATTCGTAATACACAGAGGTTAGAGCAGTCGAACCCTGAAACAGGGGAGAATTTAACTAATAAACTGTACTAATTGGCTTGACCAAAAATTCTAGAAAAAAATTAGTAAATATATATATGAGTCTAGTTTCAGGAAAAATTTACAGAATTGGATTTCGAGTTTTGGAACTCAAGATATGAATTTTTAAGCAACTGTGACGCAGATTGCTAGCTTGACTGAAAATTTTAAAAATAAATTGTTTGAGCTGTTTAAGTAATGAATTAAGTCTGTTAACACCTCATTTTCGACTACGGCGATGGTCTCGGGTATGGGGCGTTACATCCTATACATGTCTTATATCCTAAAAGCATAGATTCAAAAGTACCAAAGTGATAGTTAGATAGTGTGATGAAGTCTCTAAAGATTCCCGAATCCGAGCTAGCTTTGATTTCACTATAAAACACGGAAAAATAAACAATGTATAGCAATAAACTCAATTAATCATAGATACACAATTCAATCAATTGAATATATCAACACATAATTCATATTAGCTAACAAACCTTCCACATATTTAAACATAAGATTAGATGTGAAATTCATAAGTTTCTTCGATTCAAAGCTTATACGATTCATGTACATACCTGTACCACCTCTTATTAATCTCTTACTCATCCATGTCTTTGATATACCTGTTGAACCATTCAGAATACTATCGGATACAAGGGAATCTCTCACCCTAAGTGCCACATATATAACCGAAGCTGTCTCGATCTCGTATCACATATAATGCTCACTCTCGAGCTATCAATGGGTCTGCTTACATAAGCCGGTGATCATAACGAAGCTACACGGTGCTGCTCACACAAGCTGACAAGAATACGCAACAGATACTGGATAACTCAGCCACCGGTCGGACGTACAGACCGGCACCCAGATCACATAACCCCTAATGACATGTCATTTGTATCCTAATCTATTCTTAAGGTTCAACTGGGATTTCATATTTGCCAAATCATCGTCGAACATGTCCGTAGTATCGTATTCACAATTTATGCAATATTAAATCATTTAAAACATAATTATAACAATACATTACATACGAACTTACTTCAAATGCAAAAATGATGAAACGAGTCGATTAGTCCAAAACCTTGTTCTTTCCCCGATCTAAATTCGTATTTCACTTTTTGTGATCTAAATGTAATAAAAATTAACTTATTTAATTATCACTCTATTTAATTTAGTCAAAAATACAAATTAAGGTAACTTTACACTTTTACCCCTAATATTTCAACATTTTTACAATTTAGTCCTTACCTCATAAACATACAAATTCATGCAATTCAACCTAAATTCATGCTAGTTGAATTTCAAGTAGGTCCCTAGGAGCCTATATTTTTCATTTATTTCACAATTTAACCATGAATTTTACACATTTCACAATTTAATCCCTATTTGGACATTTTACTAAAAATCACTTCACAAATGTTATTTATCTAACAACAAGCGTACATTTTTTATCATTAAACATCAAAACAAACCAACATTCATCAATGAAAAAACCCTAAACCTTTAATATTTTTGCAAAATAGTCCCTGGGCTAGCTAGATTAAGCTGCAACATCCTCAAAAACATAGAAATCATTAAAAATATGACAAAAACGAACTTACAATTAAACCATGAAGTGGTCAAATGTTGAAACCCTAGAAATGGATTTTCTTCATTTAAAATTCAGTGGAAGAAGGTGACTAAAAGATGATACAATTTGTTTTTTTTATTTAATTTACCTTAATTACTAAATTACAAAATTTACCTTGTTATATAATCATTTTAAACATCCATTCTAAGCCCATAAATGTCCATTAACATTAAAAATGGACTAATTACTACATAAGGGCCTCCACTATTTAATTTCATAGCCAATTAATACCTTTACCTATTAGAACATCAATTTTGTACTTTACACGATTTAGTCCTTTTTATCAATTTAAGCATTTAAACGATAAAATTTCTTAACAAAAATTTCACACAAACATACTATCATGCTATATACATTAAAATAATAATAAAATAATTATTTTGAATTTGGATTTGTGGTGCCAAAACTACTGTTTCGATTTGACTAAAAATGGGCTGTTACATTTAGTGCTAAGACCATAGCTACTAATTCCATATCATGTGTATGGTAGTTCTTTTCATGCAGTTTTAATTGATGTGAACCATATGTGATGACCTTCCCTTTTGCATAAGGACACAACCTAATTCATTCAATGATGCATCTATACCTTTTCAGGCTCAAGCTATGCCAACACTGGAGTTTCAATTAGAACTACCTTTATCTTTTCAAAGCTTTGCTGACATTCATTGCTCCACATAGATTTCTCCTTCTTCTTCAATAGTTTGGTAAGGTGTGATTGATTTGTCGTAATTTAGTGTAGCAGACTAAACTAGTTTTCACACTTTAGGATCTTGAACATGAGCATTTTAATTAAGTTTTAATTACATTTCTGTAAGTATTAGTTAAATTAATAAAATGTGCAATTTGAATCCTTTATTGACCTTAAGGGCCGAATGAGGCCTAAAGGTGAGCTAATATATTTTTTAAGTGTGCAAGAGACCATTAAAAGGTAGATCAACTCAATACTAGTAGCTAGGTTGCAACATGAAGCATGCGATGTTGCAACATAGAGAACAGAATAGAAGAATTCCCAGACTACCTTAAGTGTCGTAAGACAGCTTGAGAATATTGCGACATACTCTTGAAGATACCCTAAAGATACCCTGAAGCTGAGCATACTGCCCTTGATGTCACAATATAGGACCTGGTGTGTTGCGACATCACTTTTGTATGGGAAATTAATACGAGCCAGGGGAGTTTTTGTCCGCACAATCCAACTTTAAAGATCAGGAGCTAACTTAAGGTTAAATATGATGGTCGTTCTAAGCCTAAAAATAGGCTCATTTAGCACATGTTATAGACACCCATCATATTGTATAATTTTCTCCTTAGATTTAGTCTTTAGATTTCCTTTCTTGTTATTTACTTTTGTAAGGAAGTCAGGTTTTATAATTACTGTCAAAATCTGTGAGTATTCTGCGCTTAATACAAATAAAAAATTTTCTAAACTCTATTCTTGAAATTGTTCTTTATGTTTATTTTTCCATTCAATTTTATATTGTTTAGTAGATCGATAAGGAACTAATTCTCCTATGGGTATTTAGCGAGTGGAGGTATGAATAATTAACTATTTTGTAGGGATTTCTTAATAGATAAGTTTTTCAGGAAAGGAAGAACCTAAACCCTAGGCTTGACAACCCTAGGAAGTCAACAAGGTAGGAATTAACCCAAATTTGTTATTGCATGTCCGTGAACACCTTACCTTGAACCGGTCTGAATTGTGAGGTCAGAAGATAAGTAGCTCTTACGGACTTAATATTTCAATGGACACATCGAAAGATTATGTTCAGTTATTGACTAGTTGATTAAATAAGAAAGCCTGATACAACAGTTGATTATGACTATTAAGCAAGTTAATCACCCATGCCCAGATTTGGTTCATATTCAATTATTTGATTTCTTTTTTTTTTCATTTATTTACTTTATTTTCCTTTCTTATTATTTTTATTATAATTTATCCAGAAACCTTTCTTTTAATTTTTCGTACTATCATTTGATTAAAGTATTAATTAGATCTATTTATGTTTATATTAGAATTAATTTAGTGCTCGCATCCCTTGGGTACGATCCTCGAAGTACTTACCTACTCCGATATAACCATATTACAACCTGACCCGTATACTTGTGGATACTACTTTTTCACATCATTTGTGTAGGATTTCTAACTCTAAACGTTGGTAGTCTGGAGGCGGTCAAGTTGTTAGCAGTGTTGCTGGGGAGGCAAGGTCACTATATTAGTTTTGAATTTTACATATTAATAGAATAATTAGGAAATATACATATTATAGCTATGACCTTTAGCTATTTTATTACTTGTTAATATTATGACATGTTTTAGCTCTTCAAGGGACTCTAGTATACACTATCGACCAAGAAGCTTGTAGCAGTGACTACAGAAATCGATTTAGCATAAGACAATGGATAACTTTGATTATATGTGGTTCGATGAAGACCTAGATCACGATAGTGATTTTTACGAGGAAGGGGTATATGAGGAATGGGAGATTCAGCAAAACCAATGACTATTGAAAGCTGCTAACATTGAAAGCTGCTAACATATATGAGGAATAGTTGAGTTCAACTTTGAGAAGAAATTCCCACACTCTTGAAAGCTGCTAACATTGGTATTAATATGAATACAAAGGCATATTAGTACAAACAAGACCAAAGCTTAAAAAATGAGGAGAATTTAGCTGTAAACGCTTGCAAGGAAAGGGAGTTTTCGAACAACTGGTTAACCCTGAGTATAGTAGGGTTTAGGGTTTAAGGTTTAGGGTTTTAGGGTTTTAAGGTTATCAAAACAGATTAGAAGAAATCACACCCCAAGAAGTTATAGAACTAGTTGAGGAAATGGTGAGTGAACACAAGAAACAATCAAGAGTTGAACTCAACTATTCAACAACATTAAATTCACTCACCGAAGATAGTGTGCAAGACCAAAACTTCTTGGATCTACTCCAAAAATTAGAGCTAATGATATTCACTGCCAATCTAGTGGAAGAATGTAACACACTATAACTGGCTCGGTCACTGAGCCTGAGTAATAGGACGCTACATCAAACATTGAACTCATACATATTCACTCAGTCTCAAATACATGCAACCATCATTGCTTTCAAATATTTAGAGGAGTAATGAGTCTTAAACACCTTAGACAACAATTAAAATGAAACAACATACCTTAGTCAACATTAGAAATAATTTAAAAACATGCTTACGGATAATTTGATAAAATTATAAAGAACCCACGTAGGTATTGATACACCATCATAGGTATCAATAGTTTGGAAGATCAGTATCAATACTAGTAAGAAAATCTATATCAAACTAGAATTTTATGAAATTTTAAGCATACATGAGCAAAGGTATCATTATTTTCACCCCGGGTATCGATACTCGTGATTGGGTATCGATATCAAATTAAGCTACTGACTTCACAAAGATACAATTCAACTCTGAGGTATCGATAATTATGTCCTGAGTATCAATACCTCTGCTCAGATTCGCAAAATCAAAGAAAATAGAGTATTAAACATGCTCAACATATCTCTATTCTAACATGCATTAATCATCATAGTATCAAGCATCAAATTTAACCAAAACACAATCCAATGCAACATCTTTACCTTGTCGATCCAAATAATGGTAATAACAATTAAAAATAGTAATAATTACCAAGCAAAAATTCTATAAGTTCAAGTTCTAACCACATTGTCTTTATTTCCACAATTCAATGAATAATAATATCATCTACTTAAATACCAAAGCCTAACTTGGATCACTTCCTTGGAACCACACTGCTCACATTGTAACAACCTATTTTCGGTGAGATTGGAACAGCAGTTTCGGAACCACAAATCTGAGCCAAAAAATAAAGTATATTTTTTTTAATATATGGTCCATATTATGATAGACATGTCATGTGAAAATTTTGATAAGAAAATTTTTCGATAATGTGCTTAATTACGAGAAGGACCAAATCGCATAAAATGGAAAAGTTGAATTCTAGTAGCTATAAGGATTAAATAGCTATTGAATTCAAAAATTGAGGTCCTTACATGGTAATTAGACCATTAAAGAAAGTAAGTAGATATTTTGGTGACTCATCCATGTAAATCTAGAAAAAGGGCAATGACTAAATTGGAAAGTGAAAATATTTAATTAATTAAAAGATGATAGAAAAGAAATATCATTTTATTTTATCATCTTCTTCCCAAAAAATACATGGAAACCCTTAGAGAGAGAAAAAACTTTCATGGCCAAATTGGGTAAGAGAGAAGAAACTTTCATGGCCAATTTGGGTAAGTTTCCTTGGCCTGTTTTTAGTAATTTTGATATTTTTGAAACTGGGATAGCTTAATCTATCTATTTGGGGAATCAATTTGAGAAGTTATCAAAGTATGGAAAATGGGTCATGGATGTATATGCTAAAAATTAGAAATTTATGGTAGAAAATGAAAGGTTGTTGATAGATAAACAACTTTTCAAAGTGATTTTTGATGAAAACATGATTTAGGGATTAAAATGTAAAGTTGTGAAATTGAAGAAAAATGCTAAATTTTTATGAATACATGTGCTATAAATTTTGTAATGGGATTTTGGTCAGGCTTGGAATAGGGAGTAAATTTCAAAAATTTTATTTTCCGAGCCTAGGGACGAAATGGGAATTTTTGAAAAAGGTAGGGGCAAAATGGCAATTTTGCCTAGAATAAAAATTTGAGTCCACTTGAATATAAACTATGATAAATTGATGTTAAATTTACTCGTATAGATCCGGATAGACCAAATTCGGAGCTAGAAGAGGAAAGGAGGAAAATTTTAGATTAGTAGATTTATGTACACGAACATTTGTTGAGGTAAGTTCGTGTAACTAAATTGTATATGTTTCTATGCTTGAATTTGTTGTATTTGTGAATTGTATAAATGCCATAAATATATGAAATGATCACATACTTGTTAATGCCCAATAAATGAAAGTGTCCGATCAATTATAATGCCCGACAAATGATAAATGATAAAAATGTTAATTTTATGCTTGAGTTGAATGTGAGCATCTGAATTGCATAAATGCATAAATATATGAGATTGACCACATGCTTGATAATGCTTGAAAAATGCTAAATTTCGTATGAAAATGTTACTTATATGCTTGAAATGAATATGGAATGTGTTTTTTTTGAATTATATGAATTATGGATGTATGGAATAATCACATGCCCGATAATGCTTGAGAAAAATGTTTAAATCTCAGTTGAATTAATGGAAAGTTCGATGGATATGTGATTTATCGAAATGAATGAGGTCTTGCATTTGTTACGGATGGGATTTAGCTCGGACGGGTAATCCTGATATGAGTCCTCTCGAGCATATGTTATGGATTGGATTTAGCCCAGACGGGTAATCTAGATCAAGCTCTTTAAAGCATATGTCATAAAAATGATTTATCCTGGACTGGTAATCCTGTCGTATACATGTGTGGCTTGAGAGTGTACTTTCTGATATATTACCCTATGGGTACCATTGGACATGAATTGACGGATTCTAATTCGTACACCTCGAGTGTACTACCTGCATATCCATCGATATTTCAGATAAATTCAACAGGTAAAAGTTCTTGACATGAGAATATATAAATAAGAAATGAGTTATTACACATATAGGCCTGAAATACATGAAAATGATGATACGTGATAATTGATATATAGAAATATGAAATGATGATATTGTACATGGAATTTATTTGATGAGTACGTACATCCTTGATTCTAGACTTGTACACCTTGAGTGTACTAATGTGACCTTGATATTCCAAGTAATAGGGTTAAAGTTCTGATATGAAATGATCTAAACTCAGGATGAACTATTATGAAATTATACTTGTAATATAAAAGATGATTTATACATGTTAAATGAATACATGTTGTGGAAAGCATATGTGCATGGAAACTTGATTGTTATTGAGCCCATATATGTTTGTGATGTTATTATGGATTATATGACTAACAAGGGTAATAAGGAAATGTGTAGGGCTTGAAGGCAAATTGATTGAATAAGCCTTACATAGTTACCTCAAAATAGAATGAATGGTAAGTTAAGTACCATGTTATTAAAACTTACTAAGTATTGTATGTTTACTTAGTTTTATTTCCTTATTTTATAGTGAATTGGAAGCTCGTTGGATTGGAAGCTTGGCGAACATCACTCACACTATCCATCGGCCCATGTCGGTACAATATGGTAAATCAATTATGGTTGTATATATTGGCATGTAAATGTAAATGATGGTTGTAATCTAGCCATTGGAATGGCTAGTAATGGTTTGTTTTGATATATTTGTAATGTCATACTATGGTAACTACATGTGTGTTAAGTAGTTGATCTATTATGTCTAACATATGGACTAGACTAAGGCAAGATTATGAATAGGTATGCATGTAATGGTATGCCATGTTGAATGATAGAGTTTGCTTCACTTGAATGCTTGAAATGGTTGGTATTTGGATGTGAGTTTAAGTACAGGTGATTGGTGTGATTTTGGGTGAGAATAAAGCTAGAAATGGCTTTATTTTGTCCACACGGGTAGACATACGGCGTGTGTCTAGACCGTGTGTGACACACAGCCTGGTACATCGGCGTCTAGTCCAGCCATGTGTCCCTTGCAACTTAAAAAATGAGAAACAGAATGCTCAGAATTGGGCACACAGGCAGAGACATGGGTGTGTTACACTGCCGTGTGAAAACTACAGCTAAAATTCAAAAATAAAATTTGCCACACGGCCTAGCACACGGGCATGTGACTTGGCCATGTGACTTCAATTTCTTTATGCCTTAAAAGTTAGAGAGTTACATAGGTTAGGGACACAAGCGTGTGTAGTACACGACTGGACCACACGGGTGTGTCCCTAGACCACATGGGCATGTGAGCCCTACAACCTTGGAAATTTTTTTGAAATGTCGCAAAAAAAATTATGAGTATCCAATTAAGTCCCGACTTGATTGTAATGCTCGTATTGGGCCTCGAGGGTCCAATTAATTGACGTTTTGAATGATCTCGGTAATTGAATAGCAATTTACATAAATAAATTGTAAAGTGTTCTGAATGTTTCGGTAATGGTATGAAACCCTGTTTCGATGACGGATACGGGTTAAAGGTGTTACACACACTGCAAACGTTAAACATCTACAATGGTTAACAAAAGTAGGCGACCTTGAACAAGCTCAGTGAATATCGGAATAACCACCAAGTATACACTACATCAAAGGTTAAACAACAACATACTACAACACATTCACAACCATATTCTAACTAAGTCAAAATAACATATTCACTAATGCGATCTTGCTTCGGTGAAGTGATTCGAGTCGCTTAGATGCCCGATCGTAAAATGTAGAAGTTTCGTTCAATTCAGAGTTTAGATCAATTTGGCTAAATGTAGGCTTAAACAAAAGGGTTTCAAAGAGTGTTAAGATAGAACAAGTATAGTTTTAGCTAGACAAGAAGTAAAGTAAGTTTTAAGGTGGATAGTTGGATGAAATTGACTTAAGACCAAGGAAGAACCAATACTATAGATAGTATTGACTTGAACCTAGAACCAATACTATTGAAAGTATTGACCTAAACCTTATACGACACTTAAGATGGATGGAAGATAGAAGATAGGACCTTAAACCATTATCTATTAAGAGATACAAACCAAAGGTGTCAATGGTGAATGCCACATTCGGTTTAAAAGTGATAAGCTCAAAGAAACAAGGATGACACCACTAGCAAGCTAGATAAGCCAACTTCAGTCTTAAACGAAAATTGAGAGTTGAATAAACTCAAAAAGATATTAAAATTCATCAAAGTATAAAAAAGTCTATACAACATGAAAATAGCTAAGTATTTATAGCTAAACATCTAGGCTAGCCAAATGGACTTAAAAGAAACTAAATGGACAGCTCAAATCAGCTTAATTGAGCTAAAATTTCTTAGCACCTTCTTAAAAACATCCCTTGTAGTCTCCTAGATAGCTTGGCTTTAATTAAGTGAGAATGGAGCTGAACTGTAATAGCCTGGTTTAGACCCTAGTCGAAATAGTGGTTTTGGGACCACAAATCCGAGTCAGAAAAATATTTTAATATTATTTTCTGTGCTTAAAGTATGTGAATTGATATGTGTGAAATTTTCGTATGAAAATTTCATCGCTTGAGTGTTGATTTGTGAAAAAAGACTTAATCACGTAAATTGTAAAAGTGGCTAGCTATTTGTTAAAGTGTAATAATTTATGTTCTTTAATGTGGAGGCCTTGAAATGAAATTAGGCCATTAATTCATAGCTTGGACGGTTATGGGCTTATGTTATATGGTTTTCTAATTAAATTATAAAGGTTAAAAAAGTACATTGTGAATAATATGTATTATAATAAAACATAAATTAAAGTGGCCATGCATTTGTTCATTATTTTGACCGAAATTAGCAAAGAATAAGAAAGAAAAGAAGCAAGCTAGGTTCAGCCATGGCTATCTTTGATTAAGGTATGTTAGCTGATTGGTTTTTGATAATTTTTACATTTTTGAGATCGTTGCTTCATGTTTTACCAAGCGCATGCCTCAATTTAAGAATTTGATGACGACATTGAGTTATGCCATTGTTGAGTTTTTGAGTTTTGAAATGTTAATTGATGAAATATGGAAGCTTGATGATAGATAAATATGTTTTGTATTTGAATTTTTGATGAATTTGAGTAATTTGGGCTAAATTATAAATTTTGTAAATTGAGTGGTTAAAATGTAAAATAAATGAAAGAAATGGGCTGCTAAGGACCTTAGTGAAATTCGGCCAAGCATGGGTGTGGTCAAATTTTGAATATTTTGTGTTTTGTGAACTAGGGACTAAATTGTGAAAATTGTGAAATGTCAGGGGAAAAAGTGTAATTAGCCCATTTATGTGTTTTTAGATGAATTTGATTGAATATATGATTAAGTAAGTTGAATTTGTATCGAATTAGATCAAGAAATGAGAAAATCGAATTTGGATCGAGGAAAGTCGAAAATTATCGAATAGTCGTTCCGGTCCTTTCGTGTTAGTACGAGGTAAGTTCATAAGTAAATAAATGTTATTAAATTGAAATGTATGTGTATTATATGTGCTGAATTAAGTTGTAAGGGAATATGATTATGAAGTTAAAGTATGTAAAATGTGAATTGAGTTTGAGGCATTAAGTGTGCGAAAAATGAAATAGCTACGGCTATTAAAATGGCACTGAGTGAGCGAGATTATAACAGCATTGGCTGTGTAAATGGCACTATGTGTGCGATACCAATATAAGTTCGGTTTAATGCAATGGCACTAAGTGTGCAATATAATTATAGCTTCGGCTAATTAATTGGCACTAAGTGTGCTAGTTCGTTGAATGTTCAAGGATGATCAAATGAATTAGTGCTTCGAGCATTGAAGTGATAAATGTGATAGATAAGAACGTAATGATACAGGTATGTACGGGATCTATGTGGTTGATGATGTTAAGTATGAAGTAGATGAAAATTATGTAAATGAATGATGAAATGAGTTGGATTGAATAGCATTATTAATGTTATTTATAAGATTAAAGATGTGAAATGAATGTAAGATATGGCTTTGAATAAGGATGAGTAATATGATGTGTTATATATATTTGTTATATGAAATTGTGGTGTTATGTTTCAGATATGAGATTTACGAAACATGAAACATGGCTTTGATGTATGATTACTTGGTTTGAAAACTTGAACAGATAATGAAATTAAAATGGTTAAGTTGGTTATATGATTCATGTATGTGAAATTGGTTTATGTGAATAAGAAAATTATAGATGTTCGAGTTTGGAAGTGTTTATAAAGAAGTTGATATAACTTTATGTATGATTTGTAATAAATGGCCATGGTTTGGTTGGCGATGAAATGAATATGTGCGAGATTGAATTATATGATTAAGTTAACGATTCTTAATCGAATTTGAAAGCATGGTTATACGTTCATTGATAAATAAGTTAAGTGAATTATTTAATGTGGTTACATGAATTTATGAGTATAATGAAGGTATTTGTGATTGAGATTTTTTAATTTTGGTTTAGTGATATTGGTTTATAAATATCATTGAAATGATTTATTTGCTTATGGCATACTAAGCTTTCAAAGCTACTTTGTGTGTTTTTCCTATGTTTATAGATTTTTAGAGATCTGCTCGGGTTGGAAGTCGATGGAGACGTCATCACACTATAGGGTTATCATTTCAGTAAATAATGTTTTGAAATTTGGTTATGTGGCATGTGTAGGCTATAAGTATGTGAATATGGTTTGAGATGTAAATATATGTTTTGCCAAGTGATATGGCTTGATAATGGATGTGAATATGGTTTGGTTTTGTTATGGTTTATGTGATGAGAAAATGGTATGTTTTGATGCATATGAATGACTAAATGAAATGGTCAATTTGGTATGTGCTTAATTGTTAAATTTAGTATAAATTCGGCATGTAGATGGATAAGAAATTGAGATGTTGGTAATGTATGATTGAATGAACTTGGTTTATGATTTTTGTATGTTTTGGTATAAAGAATGAGCATGAAATTGGTTGATGATATTATGGATTGATTGATACATGTTTAGAGTTGTATTTGGCCGAAAATGTTGCATATATGATGCTTGATTTTGGAATTGTAGGGAGGATCCAAATAGGTGGCATATTGGCCTTGTCAGTGGCCTATTTTTGCCCATACGGGGCAGGGACATAGGCGTGTGTCTCTGCTGTCTAGCTTGAAGGCCATTTCGAAAGGAGCCTGGGCAGATCACACAGTTGCACACACACGGGCGTGTGCCAGACTGTGTGGCCAAGTCAGTTTCGACCACGGGTTAGACACACGGGTGTATCTTATGGCCGTGTGGACAAGTTAGTATGTATGCCATGTTTTGCCATGGTCTATGCATATGGGCATGTCTAATGCCGTGTGAGGCACATGGGCTTGTGATCTTTGTAACTTAGAAATTTTTAAGTTTTTGAAAAATTTTGTATGTGTTTGGTTTAGTCCCGACCCTTCCTAATGCATATTTAAGTTCTCGTTGACCTATGAAAGGGACTTTATGTTGATCTTTTATTATGAAATGATGATGTATAACTTTTGATTGCTAAATATTTCGATATGTTAGGTAATGCCTCTTAACCCTGGTCCGGCGACAGATACGGGTTAGGGGTGTTACATGAACCTAGCTAATTACAAGGTGTGAACATCCTTTAAAGAATTGCCTTGGGTTTCCAAATAGTCATGAACTTTAATGGGCATATTATGTTCAACTTAAATGAGCTAAATTCTTCAAGTATTGATCAGCCAAAGTAATAATAAGCAGCCTTTAATTCCTCCTTGGCCAGCCGAATAAGCAACAACCAAATTAATAGGCATTGAGGCGCACAAACAGCCCAATTAGTGTGAACACTTGAATTCAATTAGCCTCCAATGTGGACAAACGAATTTGAATAGCTTCCATGGTGTGAAATCAATTGTTAGCTGAATGGACTAATGTGAATGCATGTTTGTTAACGAACAGTCCCTTAGAGAAAAGGATTCAGCTGGAATTTAATGAAGTGAAATTATAAGGCAGCTTAAGGCACTTCAACAGCTTTGGAGTGTGAACAAACGAAATTGAACAGCCCTTGAGTGTGATAACTCAAAATCGAAGGATGTGAACGGGATCTCCAGCAAGTGTGAAACCACTTAAAGGCTATTGGAGAACACAATGGACAACTTGGAATAAAGGAATCATCAGCTCACATTTATTCAAACCATCCAATGTATGTAGTTGCACCAATTAATTTAGCAAATTAATTAGCTTAAGACATGTTAAATTCAACAGCAACTACACTAATTAATTTGGAACATGTAATTAATTTGTCTCAACTAAGACATATTAAACACAAATAAGAACTAAGATACAAACTAAATTCGGCAGAAGCTAAGACATATTAAACACTTGCATTAAACTAAGACACATTAATAACATGTAATTATTAACTTCAGATTATATCATATTTATGAGCTGAAACTAAGTTAACTAGCTAAACTAAATAAATTGATTTATTATAGCAACTAAAAACGCATAAAGTAAAAAAGGATGGAATCTAGCTCAATGAGCTAGAATCAAGGTGAATTGAGCTCCATTGAGCTAGGGTCGAGCTAGGTCAGCTTGCAAGAGATTGCAAACCATGCTTGGTGATCTGGTCCAAGAGCATTATCGGGGCATGGCCATATCATCCCTCACTCTTTAAAGCAATTTGTCCTCAAATGGGGCCACTTGCTTGCAAAAAATCTTTCACCGTCAGTTGATGAAATTGACATAGTTGCTCCCAAGAACCTAAAAATCACACATGCCTCAAAAAGGAAACAAGTTATTTTTATGCCCTCCCTCTTTAAGAGGGAACCATTTCAAAGTGACACCTACACAAAAATGAATTAGATTAGCGACACCATGGTTTATAAGCTCAAAAGAACTTTCTGAAACCTTATTCAAAAATTGAACATATGAACCAATGCCGGGATCAAAGACATGAGTTGGCCTTACTGTTTCAAAATGAATCAAAAATTTCTTCAATGGTAATATACCAGAATCATGAAGCATTCGAGAATTATAATTTTGCACAACAGAAGTCCATGACTCAATTCCTTTGAACAACGATATAAAACCAAAGCTTTGATTTAGTATTTGCAACTTTCACAGTTCAACAACTTTGTTTTCAAATTTAAAGACAAAACATCAAGCAAGCACAAATGGTTCACACATCTATTCACACAAAATTCAGAATGCTTGATTTCTTTCAATAATGATCCAGAATAACAAAACTTTTGATAGTTATAGTCTCGAAAATCAAAATCCCTTGGTTCAAATCCCTTGATCAATAATAAAGAACGATAATCACCGGGATCAAAAACGAGGTTGTCTCTTACCATTTCACTTAGACTTGAAAGTTCCTTAATCGGCATCATAGAAAGAACATGAAGCACTTTAAAGTCATTATCAAATGAATCATGCTCGAATCTTTTAAACCACAATATAGAACAATTTCCATAATCAAAAATTTGATTTTGACTTTATAAGCCAACAAAATTCACATGCTTCATTTTCGAACAAAATGATAAAATTCGGAGCAGATGAAAGGTTTTAACACATTTATGCAGAATAAATTCATGATGCTTACCTTCATTTATCAACAACTTATGAAAACATGCTTCGGGCTTAAAAACATGGTTTTGATCACTCGTTCCACAACGCAACAAATATTTCATTTTCACCAATAAATATCACATACCAAATAGAGAAGATTTAGGCATAAACAAATTCAAACAATAAAACATCTTAAAATTCTTCCACATACATAAGGATCCCATACAAAACTTTAAAGAGTTTACATTAACATCACATTCAAACAAATTAAACACTTTATGTGAAAACTCGTTATCACACAAGATCACATTTTGTATTCGTCGATTTAATCGAACAACATCAACAGATTTTTCAACACAAAACACATCAAGTGAACAACTCTTCATGCCTCCACTTAAATTGAAATTTTCAAGAACAAACAAAGAATGACAATTAACCAAATCAAAATGAGGAGATATTTCAAAAACTAAGTCATTAGTAATTTCCTCATCGATATTCAAATTGGATTGCCATGATTCAATGGCTAAAGACTCCTTACCTTGCTTACATTTAAGCACTTGTGGTTGGATTTCATTTTCAACCTTACCTTTCTTGATCAATTGAAATTGTCTCTCATTAGGTAGGTAATGAAGTTGAAACTTATCAATTGAATCTCTAGAAACCTGAAAAGAAGTAATAATACAAGGACAACTCACACGTTGGTTAGTAAAAACATTACTCACTTTTTCTTGTTCACTTGCATCTTTTTCACTTATTTCTTTTTCTAACTAATTTTCAAATCCTTTTTCTTTTACCTCAGTCTCTTTTATTGTTGAAAACTCACTTTCACTCTTCATTTCTTTTTTTTTTAACAACACTTGATTCTTGCTCACTATCTTTTCTTTCTTCAATCTTTCTCTCTTTTCCAATTTTCTTTTCTTGCTCACATGCTCTTTCAATCTCAATCTCTTTTTCATTTCTTTCATTCTCTTTTTCTTTTTCGATTTCTTCTAGTATTCGCTCATTTTCTGTAACACCCCAAACCCGAGACCGACACCGGAGTCGAACACGAGGTGTTAACAGACTTTAAGCCCCTTATAAAAAAATTTCCCAGACACGGCCAATCTGCGTACTAGTCGCTTTAAAAATCATATCTTGAGTTTCACAACTCGGAATCCAGTTCCGTAAATTTTCACCGAAACTAGACTCATATGTCCATCTACATAATTTTTTATAGAATTTTTGGTCGGGCCAATTAGTACAGTTTATTAGTCAAAGTCTCCCATGTTACAGGGATCGACTACCCTGACCTTTGCGCATTACGACTTGGATATCTCCCTGTACAGGGCTTCAATACTGATGCCGTTTGTTTCTTTAGAAAGTAGACTCAGAGAGGAATCTATCCATATATGGTATGACTCCTAATTATCTCTGGTTAATTTATAATGAATTTCCAAAGTCTGAACAGGAAATCCAGAAACCGTTCTGGCCCTGTCTCACGAGAACCTGAATATCTCTTAACATACTGTCCGTATGATTGTTTCGTTACTTTCCTATGAAAGTAGATTCATCAAGGTTTGTTTACATAATTTATTCACTATTTAATTCCCTTTCTACTATTTTTAGTGATTTTCCAAATCTACATCACTGCTGCTGTCAGCATCTGCCTTTTAAGGTAGACTTTACCTATTTCATGGTTTCCATGATTCAACTAGCCCTTTTTGCATAAACAGCACAATTTATGAAAGTGATTAACCATCCCCATGGCCAATCCTTGTCAAGCATATCCACACCAAATGATTATAACAATATACTCAAACACATATAAGCCATTTTCGCATGGCTATCCAAAATTTATACAAGTCCAAAGGGTCCACGACCCACAACAAACGGGTAGTCCTATACATGCCATTTCGAAGTTCAACCAAAATTGTACCAAAAGGGGGCTTTGATAGTGTGGGCGACTTTGACCTCAAGATCCCGAGTCCGATAGCTGGAGAACCAAATCTATAAAATAGAGGAGCAATGAAACGGAGTAAGCAATTTATGCTTAGTAAGTTTTGAGCAAGGAATTCCAGCACAACAAAAGTATAGCATTCATATAGCTAAACGGATAATTTCATATGCACAAATTTACGATATCGTACTTGCTTCACATTATCAACCCTTATGTACATACACAAAAGATCAACTCAGCCAAAGGCCGGTAGCTCGTTTATCAACTGAGCGAATACTTATTTGTAAGGGCTCAACTAAATTCAAGCACATACGAAACATACCTCAATGTTGGGATGTTTCGAGAGTATTAACTGGAATTTTACAGCAAGTTCATTCATTCCCAAATCACGTACCTTCGGAATTTAACCGGATATAGCTCCTCGTTCAAATGCCTTCGGGACATAGCCCGGCTATAGTAATTCGCACAAATGCCTTCGGGACTTAACCCGGATTTAGTAACTCGCACAAATGCCTTCGGGCTTAGCCCGGAATTAGTATCTCGCACAAATGCCTTCGGGCTTAGCCCTTAATTAGTATCTCGCACAAATGCCTTCGGATCTTAGTCCGGATATTGTCACTTAGCACAAGCCTTCGGGACTTAGCCCGGACATCATTCAAATAACCATGCACATTTAACAATAAATCATGGCCCATTCGTATTTCATTTTCGTTAGCAAAACTCAAACACAAGACACTTATCATTCTTGCAAATTCGGCTCAATAGCCACACAAAGAGCATGATTTTAATTTGCTTAAAACATGATCTAATCACATCATAATTTAAGCTCTTTTACTCAAGAACTTACCTCGGGTGTTGTCGAACGATTCCGATAGCTATTCGACCATTTTTTCCTTCCCTTTATCGGATTTAGTTCCCCTTTGCTCTTGAGCTTAATTAAACAAATAAATTGATTTAATCATTTGAGCATCGAAAAGAGGAACACAAGGCACTTAGCCCATATTTATACATTAGACATTAAAGTCACATATGTACGGAATCATGAATCAAACTCAACATTTTAGCTAATTTTTTCCCCTTGGCCGAATATGCATGTCTATTTTGGGGCCGATTTCAACACTTAATACATTCTACAAGTATGGTCACTTGTATTGACTAAACACCCTTTTGTTTCAAGTTCAAAACTTGGCTAATACACACATATACACACTAGTAAAGCATCCTCTCCCTTTCCATCAATTTAACACATGCATTGCTCATTAACATGCAAAAGTTATATTCGGCCTTAGCACACAACTTGCTAGCCGATTCTTCTCCATTTAGCAACCAATGCACATATGTGCTCACTCAAAAATGCTAAAAAGGAGGTTCAAGAATCATCAAGCCACCATCACATGCATCATTAACAAGCTTCATATTTAGCATGCAATGGCATTAACACAAACTCCACCTAGGCCGAATCTTAACTCATCCTCATGCCTCATCACCACAACATCAAACATCAACCAAGAATGATGCATCCATGGCCGAGTGTCATTTCCATCACATAGCAAGATTTAGACCATGGGCTAGGTAGAACTCAAGCTAACAACTAAAACATGCATGCATCTCATGGAACATCATCAAACATACCTTAGCCTAGCTACATGCATGGCCGAACCTCTTCAACCTTTCTTCTTCCTTCCTCCTTAAAATTTTTGGCCAAGGATGAACCAAAGGATGAGCATTTTTTTTCTTTGTTTTTTTCTTTCTAGTTTCGGCTAAATGAAGATGAGAAAGGATGAACAAAAATTTTCTCCTTTTCTTTAGCTCACGGCAATGGGGGGGGAAAACAACTACACACATTTTCTTTTTGTATTCATCATACTCCTTTTCATTATTTTATGCCCATGCCCCTTATTTTATTTTTTTCCTACATACCTCACTAGGCCAACATGTTCCCAACATGTTTCCACCCATAGCATGGCCAACCACTAGCTCAAATTTTGGGTAATTTGACATGCAAACCCATCATTTTCACAACATGCATTAATAGACCATTTTAAATTAGCCTATCATATTTTCACCATGTCTCATATCAATCCCTATTTAATAATTTCTCATGCAATTGGCAAAATTGGAGAATGAAACTTCCACATACTCATGTACACACATAATAAGCATAGAATATGGAAATCAATTATTTTTATGACTCGGTTTTGTGGTCCCGAAACCACTTCCCGACTAGGGTCAATTTTGGGCTGTCACAACTCTCCCCCACTTAAGAAATTTTCGTCCCCGAAAATCTTACCGGTAAATAGGTTTGGGTATCGTTCTTTCATCGAGCTCTCGGTTTCCCAAGTAGGTTCCTCGATCCCGTGTTTGAGCCATAACACCTTAACTAACGGAACCCTTTTGTTTCGCAACTCTTTCACTTCACGAGCTAGGACACGCATCGGTTCTTTTTCATAACTCATATCGGCTTGAATTTCAACCTCTGATGGGCTAATTATATGCGATGGATCAGATCGATAGCGTCGAAGCATCGAAACATGAAAGACGTCGTGAATCTTTTCAAGATCAGGAGGCAAAATCAATCTATACGCAACCGGACCAACTCGTTCGGAGATTTCGTACGGCCCAATGAATCTCGGGCTCAACTTGCCCTTACGGCCAAACCTGAGTACCTTTTTCCAAGGCGAAACTTTAAGGAACACTTTATCTCCCACCTGATATTCAATGTCCTTTCGTTTCAAATCCGCATACGATTTTTGACGATCTGTGGCTGCTTTCAGACTTTCACGGATTACCTTTACTTTCTGTTCGGCATCCTTAATCAAATCAACTCCGAAAATTTTAATTTCACCGAGCTCGGTCCAAAACAATGGTGTACGGCATTTACGACCGTACAAAGCCTCGTAAGGTGCCATCTTAATACTTGATTGAAAACTATTATTGTAAGCGAATTCAATCAAAGGTAAATACCGTTCCCATGAACCACTGAACTCGAGGATGCAACATCTCAACATATCCTCAAGTATCTGAATTATCCGCTCAGATTGACCATCGGTTTGGGGATGAAAAGCAGTGCTAAAATGCAGCTTGGTACCCAAAGCTTCTTGTAATTTCCTCCAAAATCGCGAGGTGAATCTAGGATCTCTATCCGACACGATAGAAATAGGTACCCCGTGTAATCTCACAATCTGAGAAACGTACAATTCAACTAGTCTATCCAATGAAAAATCCATACACACGGGGATAAAGTGAGCCGACTTAGTCAGTCTATCGACAACAACCCAAATCGCATCCTTCTTACTTGTTGACAATGGCAGTCCGGACACAAAGTCCATTGTGACTCGATCCCATTTCCACTCGGGTATCATGATTGGCTGAAGTAATCCTGAAGGCACTTGATGTTCCGCTTTCACTTGTTGACATATTAAACATCTCGAAACAAGGTCGGAGATGTCTGTTTCATACCATGCCACCAAAACCAACGTTTCAAATCGTTGTACATTTTCGTACTCCCCGGTGACTTGACATTCGGCTACAATGGGCTTCGTTCAGAATCATCGAAATGAGTTCCGAACTCCTTGGAACACACAAACGACTTCTGAACCTCAAACAATCATCATCATCAATTTGAAACTCCGATTCCTTGTTCGGAGCACACTCAGCCCGTTTTGCAACCAATTCATCATCAACTTTCTGGGCTTCATGAATTTGATGAATCAATAATGGTTTGGCTTTTAATTCAGTAACTAACACATTGTCAGGTAGAACAGACAAATGCACATTCATTGCTCGTAAAGCAACCAATGACTTCCGGCTTAAGGCGTCCGCAACCACATTAGCCTTTCCCGGGTGGTAATCAATGACAAGCTCGTAATCTTTCAACAACTCAAGCCAACGTCTTTGTCGCAGATTTAAGTCTCTTTGAGTCATCAAATATTTGAGACTTTTGTGATCCGAAAATACATGGCACTTTTCACCAAATAAGTAATGTCGCCATATTTTTAAAGCAAATACGATGGCAGCTAGTTCAAGATCATGGGTCGGATAATTTTTCTCATGTGGCTTTAATTGTCTCGACGCATAGGCCACAACTCGACCTTCTTGCATCAATACGCAACCCAACCCAAGTAGGGATGCGTCACTATAAATGACAAACTCTTTGCCTGATTCGGGTTGCACTAAAATTGGAGCTTCAGTCAAATGAGTTTTCAGTTGATCGAAACTTTTCTGACATTTCTCCGTCCATTCGAACTTAACATCCTTTTGAAGTAGCTTCGTCATTGGTGTGGCTATCATCGAGAAACCTTTAACAAATCGTCTGTAATAACCGGCGAGCCCCAAAAGCTCCGAACTTCTGTAATATTTCTTGGAGGCTTCCGGTTAAGTATGGCTGAAATTTTGCTCGGGTCAACTTGAATACCCGATGCGGATACCACATGACCCAAGAAGCTAACCTCTCTTAACCAGAACTCACACTTACTGAACTTAGCATATAACTGCTTATCCCGCAAAATTTGCAACACAGTCTCAGGTGCTCAGCATGTTCGGTCTCATCTCTTGAATAGACCAAGATGTCATCAATGAACACAACTATGAACCGATCCAAATATGGTCTGAAGATCTGATTCATCAAATCCATAAATACCGCAGGGGCATTAGTGAGCCCAAACGGCATCACTAAGAACTCGTAGTGACCATATCTCGTTCTGAAGGCAGTTTTCGGGTATGTCCGAATCTCGAATTCGCAACTGATAATTGCCCGATCTTAAATCTATTTTTGAGAACATTGAGGCTCCCTTCAGTTGGTCGAACAAATCATCGATACGCGGTGACGGATATTTGTTCTTTATCGTCACTTTATTCAGTTGACGATAGTCAATGCACAACCTCATGGTTCCGTCCTTCTTTTCACGAACAATACTGGTGCACCCCAAGGTGAGAAACTTGGTCGAGCAAAACCTCTATCCGTCAATTCTTGCAACTGAGCTTTCAACTCTTTTAACTCAGTTGGTGCCATACAATACGGAGCTATCGAAATTGGCGTAGTCCCAGGTACAAGCTCAATACCAAACTCTACCTCCCGAACAGGTGGTAAACCCGGTAATTCTTCAGGAAAAACATCCGGGTATTCACAAACCACCGGCACAGATTCGGGTTTCTTGTCTAATTCTTTGTCATCCAGTACATACGCAAGGTATGCTTCGCACCCTTTTCTTACATATTTCTGGGCCAACATTGCTGATATTACAGCTGGCATCCCCTCCAAGTCCATAGACTCAACTCGGATTACTTCGTTATTTGCGCACCTCAAATCAATAGTCTTGCTTTTGCAATTCACAACCGCATCATGCGCGGTCAACCAATCCGAACCAAGAATAACATCAAACTCATCAAACGGCAAAAGCATCAAGTCCGCCGAAAACAGGAACCTCGAATTTCTAGGGGACATTTCTTACACACTTTGTCGAAAGCACGTAACGACCCAAGGGATTTGACACCCGAATTACGAACTCAGTAGACTCAATAGGTAAAGTCTTACTGGATGCTAAGGTTTCACATATGTAAGAATGAGTAGAACCGGGGTCAATCAAAGCAATTACATTAGTATCCAAGAGGTAAAAGTACCGGTAATAACATCAGGCGAAGAAGCATCCTCGCGGGCACGTATAGCATAATCTCTAGCAGGCGCACGAGCCTCGGATCTGGTCGTAGCATCTCTAGATCCTCTCTGACCACCACCAGCATTGCCCGTATTTCCAGATGGTCTACCTCGAGCAGTGGTAGCACCCGGTTTCCCACTCTGATTTACATTCTGTTCAGACAACCTCGGGCAATCTTTAATGAAGTGGTCAACCGATCCGCACTTGTAACAGGAGCGGTCAGGGAATCTACAACTCCCCGAATGCCATTTACCGCAATATCGACATTTCGTTCTGTCTCGACGTTCATTCCCAACACTGGCGACCGAAGTGCCTCGTGTACCCACAGGGGGTCGATCACGATCTCGTCTAAAAAGGCCCGACGTGCCTCTCGAACAGCCCACATCATCTCGAAATTTCTTCGATGCCTGTTGAAGAGACTTTCCCGAAGATCTTTTACGAAACTCTCCAGTTCCCCATCAACTTTTTGTTTTTCTTTTCTAAGCTCTTCGGCTTTACAAGCTCGCTCGACAAGTACTACGAACTCTCGTATTTCAAGAACGCCAACGAACATTTTTATATCTTCATTCAGCCCATCCTCGAAGCGTTTACACATAATAGCCTCGGACGAAACACATTCCCGAGCGTATCTACTAAGTCTAACAAATTTTCGCTCGTAATCAGTAACTGACATAGAACCTTGCTTAAGCTCAAGAAATTCCTTCCATTTTTGATCAACAAATCTCTGACTGATATACTTTTTCCGAAACTCAGTTTGGAAAAATCCCAAGTTACTTGCTCTCGGGGCACAACAGAAGTCAGAGTACTCCACCAATAGTAGGCAGAATCGCGTAGCAAGGAGATAGTACACTTTAGGCATTCATCGGGTGTACAAGATAGCTCATGAGTACCCGGATAGTGTTGTCCAACCAAAATTAGCTTGCTCGGCATCGTCGCTATCCGTAGCCTTAAATTCAGTAGCCCCATGTTTTCGGATTCTGTCAACTGGGGGCTTATTTGACCTTATTTGGTCAGTTACTGGAGGTATTGTAGGTGCGGGGGTGGTATTAGTCGGGAATGGAGGTTGTGGACAGCCGTATTAGTTCGAATGTATTGGTTGAACCAATCATTCATCACGCTATAGAAAGCTTGTCTAGCTTCTCATTCGAGTTACTAGCATTAGGTTGAGAGTCCGCCGGCACTGTCCCTTGTGCGGGAGCAGGGCTACACTCTCAAGATCATCAGCTACCTCTCGGTCGGGATCAGGATCCATTACTATAAATAAACAATTTACAATTGTCAGAAATCACCACACTATCAAGTAATCACATAAAATGGCATGTATAGCTAGACCCAACGCATTACGGTAGTCCTAGAATCGACTAAACCATAGCTCTGATACCAATCAAATGTAACACCCCAACCCGAGACCGACACCGAGTCGAACACGAGGTGTTAACAGACTTTAACCCCTTATAAAAAAATTTCCCAACACTGCCAATCTGCTACTAGTCCTTTAAAAAATCATATCTTGAGTTTCACAACTCGAATCAGTTCGTATTTTCCCTGAAACTAGACTCATATGTCCATCTACATATTTTTTATAGAATTTTTGGTCGGGCCAATTAGTACAGTTTATTAGTCAAAGTCGCCCATGTTACAGGGATCGACTACCCTGACCTTTGCGCATTACGACTTGGATATCTCCTGTACAGGTCTAATACTGATGCCGTTTCTTT
The DNA here is from genome assembly GCF_007990345.1 of Gossypium hirsutum. Classification (NCBI taxonomy): domain Eukaryota; kingdom Viridiplantae; phylum Streptophyta; class Magnoliopsida; order Malvales; family Malvaceae; genus Gossypium; species Gossypium hirsutum. Next base: position 77,486,797 of record NC_053428.1, read on the forward strand.
CTATAGAAACTAGACTCAGAGAGGAATCTATCCATATATGGTATGACTCCTAATTATCTCTGGTTAATTTATAATGAATTTCCAAAGTCGGAACAGGAAATCCAGAAACCGTTCTGGCCCTGTCTCACGAGAACCTGAATATCTCTTAACATGCTGTCCGTATGATTGTTTCGTTAATTTCCTATGAAAGTAGATTCATCAAGGTTTGTTTTCATAATTTATTCACTATTTAATTCCTTCCTACTATTTTTAGTGATTTTCCAAATCTACATCACTGCTGCTGTCAGCATCTGCCTTTAAGGTAGACTTTACCTATTTCATGGTTTCCATGATTCAACTAGCCCTTTTTGCATAAATAGCACAATTTATGAAAGTGATTAACCATCCCCATGGCCAATCCTTGTCAAGCATATCCACACCAAATGATTATAACAATATACTCAAACACATATAAGCCATTTTCGCATGGCTATCCAAAATTTATACAAGTCCAAAGGGTCCACGACCCACAACAAACGGGTAGTCCTATACATGCCATTTCGAAGTTCAACCAAAATTGTACCAAAAGGGGCTTTGATAGTGTGGGCACTTTGACCTCAAGATCCCGAGTCCGATAGTTGGAGAACCAAATCTATAAAACAGAGGAACAATGAAACGGAGTAAGCAATTTATGCTTAGTAAGTTTTGAGCAAGGAATTCCAGCACAACAAAAGTATAGCATTCATATAGCTAAACGGATAATTTCATATGCACAAATTTACGATATCGTACTTGCTTCACATTATCAACCCTTATGTACATACACAAAAGATCAACTCAGCCAAAGGCCGGTAGCTCGTTTATCAACTGAGCGAATGCTTATTTGTAAGGGCTCAACTAAATTCAAGCACATACGAAACATACCTCAATGTTGGGATGTTTCGAGAGTATTAACTGGAATTTTACAGCAAGTTCATTCATTCCCAAATCACGTACCTTCGGAATTTAACCGGATATAGCTCCTCGTTCAAATGCCTTTGGGACATAGCCCGGTTATAGTAATTCGCACAAATGCCTTCGGGACTTAACCCGGATTTAGTAACTCGCACAAATGCCTTCGGGCTTAGCCCGGAATTAGTATCTCGCACAAATGCCTTCGGGCTTAGCCCGGAATTAGTATCTCGCACAAATGCCTTCGGGCTTAGCCCGGAATTAGTATCTTGCACAAATGCCTTCGGATCTTAGTCCGAATATTGTCACTTAGCACAAGCCTTCGGGACTTAGCCCGGACATCATTCAAATAACCATGCACATTTAACAATAAATCATGGCCCATTCGTATATCATTTTCGTTAGCAAAACTCAAACACAAGACATTTATCATTCTTGCAAATTCGGCTCAATAGCCACACAAAGAGCATGATTTTAATTTGCTTAAAACATGATCTAATCACATCATAATTTAAGCTCTTTTACTCAAGAACTTACCTCGAGTGTTGTCGAACGATTCCGATAGCTATTCGACCACTTTTTCCTTCCCTTTATCGGATTTAGTTCCCCTTTGCTCTTGAGCTTAATTAAACAAATAAATTGATTTAATCATTTGAGCATCGAAAAGAGGAACACAAGGCACTTAGCCCATATTTATACATTAGACATTAAAGTCACATATGTACGGAATCATGAATCAAACTCAACATTTTAGCTAATTTTTCCCCCTTGGCCGAATATGCATGTCTATTTTGGGGCCGATTTTAACACTTAATACATTCTACAAGTATGGTCACTTGTATTGACTAAACACCCTTTTGTTTCAAGTTCAAAACTTGGCTAATACACACATATACACACTAGTAAAGCATCCTCTCCCTTTCCATCAATTTAACACATGCATTGCTCATTAACATGCAAAAGTTATATTCGGCCTTAGCACACAACTTGCTAGCCGATTCTTCTCCATTTAGCAACCAATGCACATATGTGCTCACTCAAAAATGCTAAAAAGGAGGTTCAAGAATCATCAAGCCACCATCACATGCATCATTAACAAGCTTCATATTTAGCATGCAATGGCATTAACACAAACTCCACCTAGGCCGAATCTTAACTCATCCTCATGCCTCATCACCACAACATCAAACATCAACCAAGAATGATGCATCCATGGCCGAGTGTCATTTCCATCACATAGCAAGATTTAGACCATGGGCTAGGTAGAACTCAAGCTAACAACTAAAACATGCATGCATCTCATGGAACATCATCAAACATACCTTAGCCTAGCTACATGCATGGCCGAACCTCTTCAACCTTTCTTCTTCCTTCCTCCTTAAAATTTTTGGCCAAGGATGAACCAAAGGATGAGTAATTTTTTTCTTTGTTTTTTTCTTTCTAGTTTCGGCTAAATGAAGATGAGAAAGGATGAACAAAAATTTTCTCCTTTCTTTTCTTTAGCTCACGGCAATGGGGGGGAAACAACTACACACATTTTTTTTTTGTATTCATCATACCCCTTTTCATTATTTTATGTCCATGCCCCTTATTTTATTTTTTTCCTACATACCTCACTAGGCCAACATGTTCCCAACATGTTTCCACCCATAGCATGGCCAACCACTAGCTCAAATTTTGGGTAATTTGACATGCAAACCCATCATTTTCACAACATGCATTAATAGACCATTTTAAATTAGCCTATCATATTTTCACCATGTCTCGTATCAATCCCTATTTAATAATTTCTCATGCAATTCGTAAAATTGGAGAATGAAACTTCCACATACTCATGTACACACATAATAAGCATAGAATATGGAAATCAATTATTTTTATGACTCGGTTTTGTGGTCCCGAAACCACTTCCCGACTAGGGTCAATTTTGGGCTGTCACATAGCCCTTAGCTTTGCCAAGATTTAACCATCATCAAACAACGCTAGTCGAGCATTCACGGCCCTCAATGCAAACAAAGATTTTCTGCTTAACGCGTCGGCGACCACATTCGCCTTTCTCGGTGATAATCGATGATTAGCTCGTAAACTTTAATTAGTTCTAACCATCTCCGCTGTCTGAGATTCAATTCTTTTTTAACCATCAAATACTTCAAACTCTTATGGTCTGTGAATAGACGACAAGTCTTACCAAATAAATAATGCCTCCAAATTTTCAAGGCGAAAATAATGGCGGCAAGCTCTAAGTCGTGTGTAAGATAATTCCTCTCGTGTGGCTTCAACTATTGTGAAGCATAGGCTATCACTTTGCCAGCTTGGATAAGTAGACAACAATCCTTTCACAAATCTTCGGAAGTAACCGACTAAGCCCAAAAAGCTTCTAACCTCGATTACATTTTTAGGTGGTTTCAATTCAATGATGGTAGATAACTTACTTGGATCAACTCGGATGCCATCACCCGAAATAATATGACCAAAAACCCTACTTCTTGGAGCCAAAATTCACTTTTGCTAAACTTGGCATACAATTGTTTTTTTCCGTAAAGACTGCAACACAGTTCTCAGATGTTTCGCATGCTCTGTCTCATCCTTGGAATAGATCAAAATGTTGTCAATGAACAAAATGACAAACTTGTCCAAGTATGGTCGAAATATCCTATTTATAAGGTCCATAAATACAGCCAGTGCATTTGTTAACCCAAACGGCATGACAAGGAATTCATAGTGGCCATACCTCATTTTGAAAGTTGTTTTAGGCACGTCCAATTCCTTAACTCGTATCTGGTAGTAGCCGAATCTCAGGTTTATCTTAGAGAATATAGTGGCTCCCCTCAACTGGTTGAACAAATCATTGATTTTTGGCAAAGGATAGTTATTCTTGATAGTTACCTTGTTTAGCTGGCGATAATCTATACATAGCCTCAGTGAACCATCTTTCTTCTTTACAAATAATACGAGAGCACCCTAAGGCGAAAACTTGGCCTTGCAAAACCTTTATCCGTCAGTTCTTGCAACTGTGCTTTTAATTCTTTCAACTCGACCGGTACCATCCTATACGGAGCAATAGAAATAGGAGTTGTTCCTGGCACCAGTTCAATACCAAACTCTATCTCTCTATCAGGAGGTAATCCAGGTACTTCCTCTGGGAACACGTCTGGATATTCACATACTATTGGTACGGACTCAATCTTCAACTCTATTTCCTCAGTGTTCAGTACAAAAGCACGGTAGGCTTCGTACCCTTTTCTTATATATCTTTGAGCAACCATTGCTGTGATTATAACAGGCGGTGTATCCAATTCTCTTTAATTAACCCGTAGAATCTCACCATCTGGGCACTTCAATTCAATATACTTGCTACCACAATTTACAATTACATCATGCAGGGCTAACCAATCAATGCCAAGTATTACATCAAACTCATCAAATGGTAGTAACATAAGGTTAGCCGGAAAATAATGACCCTGAATCGTCAAAGGAGAATTCTTACAGACTTTATCAACCAGGACTGACTTGCCTAATGGTTCGACACTCTAATAATAAATTCCATAGGTTCAATGGATATATTCATACTAGACACCAATCTCATGCAAATGTGTTAATGCGTCGATCCTGGATCAATTAAGGCAAAAATACAAATATTAAAAAGAGAAAAAGTACCCGTGATGATTTCAGGAGTAGAGGCTTCCTCTCAAGCACGTATTACATACGTTCTTGCCGGGGCTCGAGCCTCTAATTTCACAGTGTCTTTGACCACAACCTGACTGCCACTAGCACTTCCAGGATATCTCAGAGGTCTACCTCGTAAAATAGGAGCACTCGATTTTAGGGCTACTTCCACCTCTTTATCGGTTCGCTCTGGGCAGTCTCTGAAGAAGTGGCCAAGAGAACCACATCTATAGCACACACCGCTCTTCATCTAACACTCTCCAAAGTGAAATTTATTGTAGCTTTTACACTTCGACTTTTGGTCATCTACACTACCCACACTAGTCACCATCAGGGAGGAAGACTTTTGATTACGTCGTTTGGAGCCTCTCGCTCTACCCGAATATCTTACCGATGAAGTGTAGCATTCATGTTGGCTCATTAATTTCTTTATGGGAAATGAGAGCATCTTACTGCTAGATCTCTTGCTCGCAACTCGAGCTTCTCTCTTAGCTTGTTTCCTTTCATTATTGAGCTCCTCGACTTTCTTAGCCCAATCAACTAATGCAATAAACTCTCATATCTCAAAGATCCCAATCAACAACTTGATTTCCTCAATCAGACCTTCCTCAAAGCGTTTATACATTTCTGACTCTGTTTGACCCCATTCAGTCGTATACTGACTTAGCCTTACAAACTCCCTTTCGTATTCTGATACCGTCTTATTTCCTTTTTTGAGTTCCAAGAACTCCTTTCGCTTCAAGTCTAGGAACCTCTAACTGATGTATTTCTTCTTAAACTCCGCTTCGAAAAATTCCCAAGTATGTTTTCCTTTGGCACCACTGAAGATACAGTCTTCCACCAGTGGTATGCAGTATCCTTTAAAAGAGATACAACACACTTTAAATACTCCTCAGGTGTACAAGATAACTCATCCAATAATCGTGTAGTGTTCTCGAGCCAGAACTCGACTCATTCAACATCATCATCAATTTTAGCTCTAAATTCTTCAACCCCATACTTTCTAAGCTTGTACACCGGGGCTTTACCAACTCTTACAGGTGCCATACCTCGTGGCACTTCCTCGTTAGGTCAGTTACGGGGCAGGGGAGGTCGTGGTATATTAGGGCGATTTTTCAAATAATCCCCAAACCACTCATCCATCATGTCAAAGAATGCGGCTTTGGCCTATTTCTGGCCCTCAAACATAGGCCTTCTGCTACTACTAGAAACAGATCATTGTACGAAAGCTGAAGCATGGCTCTAGGCGTCCTCAGACTCATCTTGCGCTTGATTGGAAGACATTTACTATATTCAAAGATGATTAAACAATTAGGAGATGTCACACTATCAACGTTCATATAATGGCATATATAGCTAACTCAGTACACGCTACAATAGTCCTAGAACTAACTAAATCGCAGTTCTGATACCAGTAAATGCAACACCCCTTATCCATTCCCAAGATCGGGACCAGGCATGAGGCACTACCAGACATATACTCAGATATTTTCAAAAAAATTATAGGTCATAAAATTTCGTTCCAAATTTAAAACCAATCAGACAACATCTTAGTGTCCTTATTCTGGGCTTACGAGACCCTAAACATGCATTGAAAATGGTCTGGAATCAAACCAAGAACTTGAGAAAGTTCCTGGAAATTTTGTTAGGTTAAGCTTCACACGCCCATGTGGAGGCAATACACATGCCCGTGTGCTTTGGGACACACTTGTGTTCCCTAATCATGTGGAATTTATTGAATTTCTTTCTCATACTGAACCTACAGGGGATTTCACATGGCCAAGCACACGCCCGTATCTCTAGCTCGTGTCCTTCACACGGCCTAGACACGCCTGTGTGGTCGCCCATGTCCAAAAGCTCGAGTATTCTTTTTATGCCATGTCCTCCACACGGTTGAGATGCACGGTCATGTCTCTACCCGTGTGTTTTCTACCATGCATTCTGACTTAAAAATTTTAGGTGCAGGGGACACACGAATGGACTACATGTGTATGGGGCTATCCGTGTGTTACACACGGACACACGCCCGTGTGTCTACCCGTGTGGACCCTATGGGGATATTTTCCAAGCTTTTGGTCACCCTCTAATATTCATATCCACTTCTAGTTTTCAATAACACTTAACATGGTCTAAGTGTACTCTTAAATGAACTTATAGGCCTCATAGCATGTAAACCTCATCTCATCAGTTTTTATACATGCTAGGTTATCTCTTTTATATTAAGGATTTCCATGACTTGTAACTCAATTAAGCTTGGCTCATTATCTTAACTCATTGCCGAATCATGGCCTAACCACCCCATGTGATTTGGTCATATTATATATGACTAATTGTAACACACCATATTTAGTCACCACAAGAACATTGGAACATAACATGCACAATTTGGTAGGTCATAACCTACCCCAAAATGAGCCAATTCCCCTAGCCTCTATATGACTTATTTCTAACCCTTTAACTGCTTTTATTCGGACTTGGGGTCGAGGGTGATTTTTTTATTTTACGTTCACAAATAGGCATTCTAGATTATGCATTTCATCAATCTATATATACAGATAAATAGATTGACCTATAGGTTCACACATGATATCTTTCTATATATAGTGATGGTATCAACTCATATGGCCATGTTCGATTTGGTGGAATAAAAATAAAATAGAAATTAGCTTTCGGAGAGATGGCTGAGTGGTTGATAGCTCTGGTCTTGAAAACCGGTATAGTTCGAAACAGAGAACTATCGAGGGTTTGAATCCCTCTCTCTCCTTTTGCTCGATGAACATATTTCTTTCTTTATTGCTTTTTTCCTAGCTTCTTAATTAAGAATCTTAATATTAATAAAAGGTAATGGCTCGGCTGGGTGGAATAGCCGAGCCAGAAAAAAATATTTTAGATAGAAAATGAGTTGAAACGAAAGGAAAATAGAATACTTTTTAAATATCACCTGATTCCTTCAATATATATAGTGTAATCAAATTGATTCCTACCTTAAGCATTGGATCTCCTGTCTTAGTTGTCTCAGTTAAGAGGAGTCATGGAAAGAACAGGCTCAAAATCACGATCAATTCCTTTTTCAAATCCCGCTGCGGCTACACGAGCTCTTCCCGCGTGCCATAAACGAACCACAAATAGGAAGAATCCTAGAACAAAATGAGAGGTAGCTAACCAACTTCTCAGAGAGACATAATTAACTGCATTGATCTCGATAGCTACACCACCTACAGAATTTAAAGACCCTAAAGGAGCATGCATCATATATTTCGCAAAACGCCGTTCTTGCCAAGGTTGTATGTCTTTTTTTCAACCTACTCAAGTCCAAGCCATTGGGACCTCTTAGAGGTTCTAACCAAGGAGAACGCAGATCCCAAAAATGTATAGTTTCCCCTCCAAAAATGACTTCTCTGGTCGAGGGAATGCATTAGATATTTACCTAACTCAGTAGGCCCTTGAGTGGATCCCACGTTAGCCCCAAGACGTTGGTCTCTAACTAGAAAAGTAAATGCTTGAGCTTGAGAAGCTTCTGGTCCAGTGGGCCCGTAAAACGCACAAGGATAAGCGGTATTATTGAACCAGACAAAGCAAAAAGCAAAGAAACCAAAAATGGATAAAGTACTTAAACTATAAGACAAGTAAGCCTCTCCCGACCATACAAGTGCACGACGAGCCCATGCAAAAGGTTTGGTTAAGATATGCCAGATTCCACCAAATAGAAAAATGGAACCTAACCATACATGTCCTCCAATTATATCTTCCAAATCGCCCACACTAACAATCCACCTTTCACCTCCAAAGGGTGATTTTAGTAAAAAACCAAATATAACACTTGGGCTAAGAGTCAAGTTGGTAAATACAAGTGAATTTGTATACTTTTATAAGCCTTCATATTGGCTAATCAAATTATACATATAACAAAATAACAAAAGCCCTCTACATGCCATTAAACAAAATAAGAGTATATGTATACCAAAGCTAGACAAGATGATAGTGTGTTGATTCCCCAACCGTCTTCCAATCTTTGCGAGTCCACGAGCTCTGTAAGACAAGGAAAAGAGAGGGGTAAGCATTTACATGCTTAGTAAGCCCAAATAACTGGAAAGTAAACTTACCAATTAATTAGCATGCATCTATATTAGGCAATAAAACCAACAAGCATGAAATAGTTTCCCTATCACATGCACTCAATCGACAAGTTAGGTCCATAACAATACACCATGTAATTTGTCATAAATGAGCTCATCATCCAACATTTTCATTTTTCTATATCATGTTAATCCCGTGGAGTTTCTCAGAAATCTCGATGGATTATCCATTTACCGTCAAGTCATAAGAGCGATCATCTCAAGTACGCGCACCCATGAACCTCATATTATATAGCAGGATTACCAGTCCAGGCTAAATCCCCCATAATGTAAACTTATAGGGTCATGTCGGGATTACTAGTCCAGGCTAAATCCCTTATAGTGACAAACACCATTAATGAGCTCAAATCTGAATTACCAGTCTAGGGTAAATTCCAACCCTAATCGAATTACCCATCCGGGCTAAATCCACAATGCACACATATTCTTTAGGAGGCTCGACACTTAAGGAACACCCATCCGGGCTAGATCCTTTCTATATTTGAGATCAACAGACTACTCGTCTGGGCTAAATCCTTTTCTACAACACATGCAGGATCTCAAGTCATGTAAGCCATGGTTTATCCATCGAATTTCCCTTTTTACTTCAACCGGGACATTTATTATCATATCATTATTATTAACACATTTCATGGATTTTCATGCCATCACTATAACCAATTATCATACATTCATAAAACATGCAATTAGACATATTAATAGTTTACTTAAGGTTATTCAAACTTACCTGGTACTCGTTTCGGTTTCATGTTTCAGTTATTCTAAAACTTTTCGTTTTCCTAGATCAACCTCCAAAATTTGTTCCTCGTGGTCTATAACAATAAAAATGAATCATTAATACGTCACATTGTTATTTTCGAGTCTAAATTTCACCCCAGACAAAATAATCGTTTTGCCCCTAACCTTTCACATTTTTACAATTTGGTCCCTAGGCTCGTACAATGAAATGCATGAATTTTCTTGGTTACCCAAGCCTAGCCGAATATTTTTTCTCTTATAGCAGCCCACATTTTCCATTATTTCACATTTCTACCACATATTATGTACCTGTTGCAAAAGGGTCCTTTTAGGAATTTTCATGAAAATTACCTAGGAAAATATGTTTAACACACATCCAACTTTCATATTCCTCCATAAATCATCAAAGAATAAACATGCCACACATGGGTCACTTTACATACATGAACCCTTACTCAAAATATGGGTAGAAATGGAGAGAGTAAGTTACTGGGATTTCAAAAATACGAAGAACATTAAAAACGGGGCTAGAGAGCACTTACTATTGAGCTCAGAAAGCTTGAAAACCCTATCTATGGAGAACCCCAATTTTTGGCAGCAACATGGAGAGAATGGGCTGATTTTTGGCTTATTTTCCCATTTTATTTCATTAATTAGCCAAATGACCAAAATGCCTTTAAGCTCTTTTTTTTTTCAAATTTTATCCATACATGCCCATTTTTGTCCAAAAACTTAGAAATTGGGTAAATTGGGCTAATTGCTCTTTAAGGACTTCTAATTAATAATCTAAAGCAATTTCATGCAAATTGCTTCTAGAATCCAAGTTTTGTAATTTATTCAATTGGGTCCTTATTTTTCAATTGGACACCTTACTCACAGAATTTCTTTATGAAACTTTAGCACATGCATATTTCATATTCTAGACCTCATAATAATCATAAAAATTTATTTCAATGTCAGATTTGTGGTCTCAAAAGTACTGTTCTGACTAGGTCCTATTTGGGATGTTACACTACAACTCCTATGCCGACTTTTGCTTCAAAGAAATCGGAGTTGTCAATTTTGATGGATATGTGCAAGTTCATGCTTAATCAACAACAAACTTACTGGAAATATGAAAAAATTAGAGGTGACTCAATTCGAAATACTTTTAAGAATATCTCTAATACTTTTGTTTCTGAGTTCCCAGATGCTATCATTGAGACATGGATGGAAGGTACTGGCTATGCAAGTGGAGATGGAGTTGAAAAGGACAAGGTGAATGAGCTAGAAAAATAAAAGGGGGATTCTTGTCTTGTTATTTATTTAATTATTTTTACGTCCTTAGGAATTTATTTCTTTCGTAATTAGATTTAATTGCTGTAGAAAAAAACATAGCAAGCATGAATAAACTTAACACTTCTTTGGGAAGAAAAAGACTAAGTGATGTGGTAATGGGAATGAACATGTCTAGGATTGGGTTATTAGGAAAGACTTGGTATTTAAGCAGTCTTAATGACTCACCTCTCTTTCTTTACAACCCTACCTAGTGTTCAGTTTTCATTCATTACTTTGTTCTTGAAATGAGGACATTGCTTCTTTTTAAAAGGGGGTAAGGCAAATAAATTTGGTTAAATTTTAAATTCTCAAGTATGTTTCAATCATTTCTTTCATAAATATGTTTTAATAAATGAATGTTTAGAGATATTTTTTTGTTAATGAGATAGTTTGTATGCAAGCACGAATGATGATTTTATCTGAGTGAAAGTATGTTATCATAAAAAATGGAATGCTTGTATGATCTTAGCCTTAGTAATGTTTTCCATGAAACTTAGTTTCTTTTGAGATTAGACATGCATAAAGGTTTATATCTTTAGAATTGACTTAGTAACTTTTTTGAGGCAAAATCTTAGGGGAGATAAAAATCTAAAATGATATAGGCACTATTTATTTGGATTGTTTGAGCCTTTTCAAGCCAACCCTATGATATTAGACCCTTGAAACTGTAATTTTGAGCTTAAAGGCATGCTTATTGCAATGAACCTATATTATAGGCCACATTACCATCTTTTAAAATTATCCTAATTTTGTGCACCGATCTTAACTAAAGTTCTCTGGTAATCAACATTTGAGGAAATTTTCAAAAAGATGTATGTGCTCATGCTTAAAAAAAATGAAGGAAGAGCGAAGAAAAGTTTGCTCAATCTCCCAAAAGGAAAAATATATGAGCTTGAGTTCAAAATAAGTTTGGGGGTGTTCCAAAGGTTCACTTAAAGAAAAAGGTTGTATTTCGAGAAACCAAGACAAAGTTAAAGGTTAATATTTTAAAATCGAAATGTCCCATCTCTTAAAATCCTTAACTTTAATCGAACCCCATTACAACCTTATAAAAGACCTATAGATTTGATGATTATGTCACCTAAATTAGTGGAGAGGAAGTCCTAAGTTCAATATGAATATCATAAATAAGCCTTATGATTGTTTGCTTTATTGATAAGAAATTACGTTGAATGAAGAATGTTATCTATGGTTGTGACATACATACAAACTATGATTCACGTTGGCATATTTTGAAACTTAGTATAAAATTCTCAAAATGTTTGCATATTAATTACCTGTAAATAAAAAAAGATCGATGAGCATGAAATTATTAATGCATGATTATGAGACAAAGATTGATGCTGCTTACACAATTAGCAATTTTGCCTTAGCAAGACCTTTTGCTGTGCATAAACATTACTCGGGACGAGTAATGATTTAAGTTTGGGGGTGTGTAAACTAAAAAATATATAGGATTTTTCCTATGTAATTTACGCCTTTTTACTTAAATTCATTGTTAAAACTAAGTAATTGTTTAATAAATTAATGAAATATGTTAAATATGAAATTAAGACATAGAAATTATTAAAATGTGATTTTATACTTTATTATATAGTTTTCATGCATAAAATGACTTATTTTATATTGATTTGAGTATATTATATTTTTAAGACATAAAATGGGTCATGCATGATTAAATTAAATAATAAAATATAAAATTATATTTAATAATTCATTTTAAAATATTTCATTAATAATTTGGGTTTTAATTAATTATTTAAAATTGGTTAAAATTTATTATTTTCTCTTTTACCTTATTAATTTATTTTGGACAGCTCTGATAACTTTGTTGGATTACAAAACCGTCCAAATTGAAGACCAAGTCAACCCAAATTCGGCTACACATGGCTGTTCTTTTAAGCCATTTTTTGGTTTAATTACACAAGGTCCTTGCATTGTTGAAAAAATTAGAGATTTGCCCGAAGATTTACGATTGACCGAGTCTCAGTCCTGAGTTATTATGGCATTTAATTTGCTTAAAAATCAAACAAAAATCAGCCCAAATTCCACTAATTGTGGCCGACCACCCAAGGAAGAGATTTGAAGAGACTGAACCTAGCTATTTTTAGCAAACTATCCCCTTTTCTTCACCTATAAATAAGAACCCCTCATTCCTTCATCAAGCATCCTTTATCCCTTATCATGTATCCCTCATCTCTCATCATTTTCTCTATTCTCTCATCCTCTTTAGCATTTTCCATTTCCCATGCCTAGCATCATCTCTTCATAGAGATTTTAGTAATTAAATCCTCTTAAAGAGCCCTTGGTCGGCCACCTTGGAGAGCCATCAACAAAGGAGCAAAGTGAAGAAGTGAAGGAGCCCATCAGTCAAAGTCTTGGGTGACAGCCACTTTAATTTGGGTTTAATCATTCTTTCTTTAATTTAATCTAAAAATGTTTGCTATGTGTTCTTTGTTCTTGTTTTCAACAATGTTATCTTAATTTTATTTATGCTAGGATGATTTATTTGATTAAATAATATTTATGATTTATTTGATTAAATAATATTTATTTGATTCATGCTTATAATGTTTGTGCCTCAATCATCATGTTTCAATTAAAATCAAGGCTGTATTTCATCCATACGTGATTGAAATGCACCTAAATTAGCTGAACGATCCTAACCAGACGATGGCTAGTGGACGCATAATTGAAATGTGCATGCTCAATTTAGATCCTAACTCGGTTAAATTGCAGGTTGCATAACAACTCTAGCCAAGCTCTGTTATCTGCATAGTTTTAGATTTATGTGATTAAATTGTTTCAAACATAACACGTCCCTGTTACCTCACATGAATACTAAGAAACCCTTAGTAAATAAGGATCAGTATATAAAAGATTCTGAAAGGACCTAATGTGGTTTCCAAACTCATTAAAGATCGAGTTGCTATGGAATGTTTTTCTGAATGTTATTAAGCATGTTGATAATAAATTGAATTTAATTAAAGTAATTGTCTTAGTTTATTTATGTTATAATTGTTGCAAATTGTGTTTAATTTTGCTAAAATCTATTTCATTCATATAGTTTGCATACTTAGGATAATCTGCATTAGGGATTATTGCATTTAGTTTAATATATTTGAATCATCACTTCTCAACTATATTGTGTTTTTATTTACCAAATTGTTAATATAATTTTACAAATTAAGTGACTTAGCACAAACACAATCCATGTGGAGACAATAACTCGATACTTAATTATTACTTGATAACAACTGTGTACACTTGCACAAACCTACGCGTTACACTTACACATAATCTCTTCGATAGAAACATACTCTCGAGCATACTTGCTGAACCGTAAAAACTCTCTTTCATATTCGGTTACAGTCATGCGGCTTGTTCAGTTCTAAAAACTCTTTATGCTTTTGATCCAGAAACTGTTGGCTGATGTATTTCTTTCAGAACTTGGTCAGAAAGAATTCCCAGGTGACTCTCTCCCTTGCACCACGGATACTAATGTATTCCACCACTGATATGATGTGTCTCTTAGAAAGGATATAGCACACTTTAAACATTCAGCTGGTGTGCAAGAAAGCTCATCAAACACTCGAATCGTATTCTCAAGCCAAAATTCTGCTCTCTTAAGATCATCATCAACATTAGCTCTGAATTCTTCAGCCCCGTGTTTATGGATCTTATCCACTGGAGGTTTGTTCAATCTTAAAAGTTCGACTCCCTTAGGAACTACAGGAACTGATTGGGATTAGGACGGGGTAGAGGTTGTTGAGCAGTAGGGTTTGTACGAATATATTGAGTGAACCACTCGTTCATCATTTGGAAGAAGGCTTCTCTAGCCTCTCCTCCCTGGCTACTTGACACAGGTTTAGAATCAGACGACACTGTCCATTGAGCGGGAGCGGGCGCATTACTCTCAACCTCATCAACTATAGCTCGATTGGGATCTATTTACTAAATAAAAACACATTTTAAAACGTCAAGAGTCATCACACTATCATATTTTAATATGGCATGCATAGCTAGACTCTCACATACATTAAGTTAATCCTAAAATCGACTAAACCGTAGCTTTAATACCAATAAATGTAACACCCTCACCGTATTCAACACCAAAATAGGGTTATAGAGCATTACTAGACTTACAATACATTTAATCATACATTCACATACATTCAATCATTACAAATAATCATCATTCAATCTCAATCAATTTGTCCCTTATACGAGCCTACGAGGCCCTAATATGCTTGGAAGTGGTTCAGGACTAAATTGATATCCCAAGAAACTTCCACGAAACCTTGAAAATTTTACACATAACAGGGGACACATGCCATGTGCCTAGACCATGTGTCTCACACGGCCACCAGACACACCCGTGTCACAAGTCGTATGGACATTCGAAATGGGAGCACATGGCCGTGTCCTAGCTCGTGTCTGACCCTTGAAACAGTAACATCCCAAATAGGGCCTAGTCAGAATAGTAGTTTCGAGACCAAAAATTGACATCAAAATATTTATTTTATGATTATTACGAGGCTTAGAATATGAAAATATGCATGTGTTAAAGTTTCATGAAGGAATTCTTTGAGTAAGTGCCCAATTGGAAAATTTGGGACTAAATTGAATAAATTGCAAAACTTGGATTCTAGAAGCAATTTGTATGAAATTGCTTTGGGTTATGAATTAGAAGGTTTGGAGAGTAATTTCCCAATTTCTAAATTTTGGACAAAAATGGGCTTGCATGGATGAAATTTCAAAGAAAGGGCTAAGGGCATTTGGTCATTTGGCATTTAAGTGAAATAAATGGGAAAAATGGACCAAAAATCAGCCATTTCTTCTCCATGCTACCGAATTTCTAGGGTTCCATAGCTAGGGTTTTCAAGCTTTCCAAGCTCATTAGTAACTGCTCTCAAGCCCCGTTTTTAATGTTCTTCGTAATTTTGAAGTCTCAGTAGCTTACTCTCTCCATTTCTACCCATATTTCATGCTAGGGTTCATGTTTAAAAATTTACCCATGCATGAGTTACTTGTATTTTTATGTTTTATGGAGGAATATGAAATTTTGAAGAGTGTTAAAAACTTTTCCTAGGTGATTTTCATGAAAACCCCTAAAGCGCCCTTTTTGCAAAGTTGTAAAATGTGTGGTAGAAATGTGAAAATAATGGAAATGTGGGCTACCATAAGAGGGAAAGTGTTCAGCTAGGCTTGAGTAAGGTAGAAATTGCATGTGTTTCATTATACGAGCCTAGTGACCAAATCGTAAAAATATCAAATGTTAGTGGCAAAACGGTCATTTGGACTGGGGGTGAGAATTAGAATTGTGATGCATAATGTGGGGTATTAATGATATAATTTGTTGTTATAGACCTCGAGGAACAAATTCCGGAGGTCGATCGAGGTAAACGCAAGGTTTTGGAATAACTGAAACACACTCCGAAACAATTACCAAGTAAGTTTGGATACTTAAGTAAACCCTAATATGCATAATTGTTTGATTTTGAATGCATAATGATTGCATTTATTATTAGCATGAATATCATAGAAATTATATTTGATGGTAAATGTGAAAAATGTCTCGGTTGAGGTTGACAAGGGGATTCGATGGTAACCCTAATTACATGTGATTTGAGATCCTGTATGTGTTGCAGTAGGATTTAGCCAGACGGGTAATCCGTGATCTCAAGTATGAAGGATCTAGCCGACGGTTGTTCCTTGAATGATCGGCCTCCGAGAATATGTTTGCACTAAGATTTAGCCGATGGGAATCCGATATGGGTCTGAATTAGCTGGACTGTAATTCAGTCCAGCTCTTAAGGGTGTTTGTCGTTACAGGGATTTGCCTGGACTGGTAATCCCGACATCACCTTATGAGTTCATGATATGGGGATTTAGCCTGGACTAGTAATCCCGCCATAGAATGTGAGATTCGCGCGAGTGCATATATATGAAATGATCATTCGTAAGAATTGAAGGATAATGGGTATTCCATTGAGATTTCCTAGAAAATCAACGAGATTAATATGATGTATGTCAATAAGATGATGAATAATGAGCTCACCTACATAATTACATGATGCTTTGTTATGTGACTAATCATTGATTGAGTGCATGTGATAGGGAATCATTTCATGATTGATGATTTCATGATTTAAATATGGATGTATGATAATTACTCGATAAGTTTACTTTCCGGTTATTAGAGCTTACTAAGCATGTAATGCTTACCCCTCTCTTTCCTATTCCAGCTCGAGGCATAAGGTGGAGATGATTGGGAGTCGACACATAACTAGCGCTGGTATAAGACATTTTTTTTTGTTCATGATGTATAGGATTTTTGAGTATTTGTTTATATGTGTCATTTATTTGCCAATAAAGGCATGTAAAATATGGTTTATCTTTTTTATATTGGCATAAAATTTGGCTCATTGAAGGGCTATGACCTATGAATTTTGTATGGTTTTATTTACAATGATGGGTTGTTACCAATGGCGATGAGTTACATGAATGAGCCAATTTCGAATGAGTTAAA